>NC_036653.1:7465247-7632527 GCF_002806865.2 Cucurbita pepo subsp. pepo
TGATATCCCAACGCGCCTCTATTTCAATAAGACTAATGCATAAATACCATATCTTTTATGTTTCTACATAACCCTTCTTCAGCGGTCGCTGTTTTCTATTGTCGTATCACCCAATTCATGCATGGCTGGTTGTTTCAGGTGAAGAGATGGCTGGATTTGTGTGCAATCCCTTAACCGGGCAATGGTCCCTTTCAGATGATACCAGTTTAGATTACATCGCGTTTGGTTCAAAAATCAGCCAGCAAACAAACTAACAAAGGTACAATCTTAATCCTCACATAACAAGTCTTAATTTTGCCCTGAAACTGAACAGTTACCCTTAATCAACTTCCCTCTAAACATTCCCTTGAAAACCTTGTTTTCTTTGTGGCGTATAGGGCCTTCCAATCTCATATAAACAATAAGAAAATCTCAATTTTGAGCTGGAAAAGGAAGAAAAACATGCTCTGAATTGCACTTCACTCTTAATTATTACTCTGAATATTAGCTTAGGCATGGATATCGAGTACTTTTTGAAGTGCGTAAATTAAAGTTTTTTTTTTTTTTTTTCACTAATCTATTCTTTGTACTTAGATTTACTGAGTTCAGCAAAATATTGTTTTTTTTTTAAATAACATTTTTATTATTTTGCTTATCAAGATTCGAATTGAAGTTTTAAAATAAAAAAAAGATAAATAAATAAATTCAGTTTTTTTTTTTTTTTTGTGAGAATAAAAAATAAATATATATATTATATTATAAATTGTTTGATATTGTAAAATAATAATATGCAAAATTTTAATATAAATATATTTCTAATTTCTATTTCCATATCTGTACTTACCTTTCCATTATCCTTGTTGAGTCTCCCAAGACCATTATCACTGGGCCCCACTTTTTCTAGACGATAGCTGCTCGGGATTCGGATAACGCTTCATCGGGGCCGTTGATTTACCAAGTTGATCATGTTTCCATCACAAAGATAGGCCAATCACAGTCGCTCGTAGGTGGCATTGGGTGAGTATAGTAACATTGAATCATTATATGAAAATTAACATGAAAATAAATATCAAATAATAAATTTTTATGAATTATCTAATGGTTTGGAATTTATTGATCAAGGCCCGTGGTTTCCTCAGAAATATTTGTCAATACCAATTATCTTATTAATTTTTCAATATTGAGATTTTGGTCTTTTAAGTTATTGTCTGGAAATTACGTGTTGGACTTGCTTGTACCATAATATAACATTCTTTGCCTAAATTTCGTATGTAGAAAGCAATTTCCTAATTCTAATTATTTCATATGCTAGACTTTTTATATAAATAAAACTTTGGAGAATTTTGTATAATTTATCTTATCATTGTCATTTTTAATGTCTTTGAATTCTTATTCATTACATACTCAAGTCTATTCAAATTTGATTTAAGTCTTATTGTTGGTTGTCATTTATTCAATTTGAAATTCTATCTCTTGTTTGACTTCGATATCGGTTTGATTTGACTTTTTTTTTTGTTCGGCCTACGTGTCTTTTGGACCTTTTGTTTAGAAGTGTATTTGAACTATTGATGTAAGGATCTGCAATCTTTTGTTCTGAGCTACCTTAAACATCTTTGTTCTAACCGGCCGAGCTACTTAAACCACTTTTTTTAAATCTCTTTTCTTCGAAACATTAACTTTATTTTATCACTTGATTAGTAAGGAAAAAAGCTTTTATGGCTTTTTTGTAAAGAATTATTTTGTGATATGTTTTTAATTTATATCAAATTGGCTAGCTCCCATAGTGTGACGGGCGGTGTGTACAAGGCCTGGGAACGAATTCACCGCCGTATGGCTGATCGGTGATTACTAACGATTCTAGTTCCATGCAGGTGAGTTACAGCCTACTATCCAAATTGAAGACGAGTTTTGGAGTTAGCTCACCCTCAGTATCAAATTGCTTATTTGTATATTTAGTTTTATGTTAATCTACATTTTTTTAATCATTATGAGATAACTAAATTGTGATGATTTTATGGAATAGTTTGACTTAGTTGATATATTTTTGGTAGGAAAAAAATGGAGCGAGGAAAGTACACGTGGCATGAGCTCACAGTTATCCGCCCTTTTTTTCTTCTTCTTGTCCAAAGAGCTTTCTCACACCTTTTAAATGCGAGCAATTTTCGCTTCGTTCTTGAGAGAAACTGTATCGCCTTTTTTAGTTCAGGGAATTTAGAAGCGGAGTCGGAGAATTGTTAGATTATTTGCTTTCCTGTTCGTATATTGTTTGGTTGTAATCTCAGTCGTTTAGAATCTCATTTCCGTCGATCGGAAAGGAAAACAGATGCCCACCGACATGGAATTGTCGCCTTCGAACGTTGCTCGTCATCGCTTGGCCGTTCTGGCAGCGCATCTGAGCGCCGCGTCCTTGGAACCGCCGGTGATGGCTTCGTCCCTCGAGGCTCATTGCGTGTCAGCTCAGACCATGGTTGCGCCACCTGAATTGGTGAAGGGTACGTTGACGATTGTAGATGAGAGAACTGGAAAGAGGTACCAGGTCCAGGTATCTGAAGAAGGCACGATCAAGGCCACCGATTTGAAGAAGGTACACGAATTAATGGATCTGTAATATATTTTCCCGTATTTGAATCGGTTTATTCGTTTGTTTGGTTGTTGTTGATTTAACTTTAGGCTGGTCAGATGCGCGTGATGAAGTTTTTCTTGTGTTGTTTGATATCTTGGAATCTTCGTGGTGTTATTTATGTAGGCACCGATTTTAGTTTAATGACTTTTCTCGTAATATTTGTAGATAACTACTGGACCAAATGACAAGGGGCTTAAGCTGTATGATCCAGGCTATCTCAACACGGCTCCAGTTCGGTCGTCGATCAGTTATATTGATGGTGACTTGGGAATTCTTAGGTACAGAGGCTACCCGATTGAGGAATTGGCTGAGAGTAGTACCTATGTGGAAGTTGCATACCTCTTGAGTAAGCCTTCGAGGAGCTATCACTTTAACTATTTTGTTGGTCTAAAATCATTGTGGTTGTGTATGATATTTCATATTTCGTTCGCTGATGTAATGCCTGATTTGTTCCAGTGTATGGGAATTTGCCTTCTCAGAGTCAATTGGCAGACTGGGAATTCGCTATTTCTCAGCATTCGGCTGTACCGCAGGGACTTTTGGTGCGATTGCATTGTTCTATTGAGTTTTCCTACACATATTTCTTTATATAAATTTCATTGTCTGAAGGGCTTCTTATTGATAGAGTTCTCTCTTATCTCAATAGGATATTATTCAAGCAATGCCTCATGATGCACATCCAATGGGTGTGCTTGTTAGTGCAATGAGTGCTCTATCTGTCTTTCATCCAGATGCCAATCCTGCCCTTAGAGTAAGTTGATATTTTTGGATCTCAGTTGTTATTGTATATTAAGGTTCTGCTCCATTTTAAAGATCAGGCTCATATTGATTTTTAATCGAAAGACAGACCAAGGGACCAATTATTTCATTTCTTCCTTCTTGACTCATCCACTGCTCCCTCTCAAGAAAAGATTAAAAAAATGAAGAAAATAGAATGAAAAAGGGGAAGTTCCCTGGGTTCTTGGGTCCCTCCTTCCCCCTCCTTCTAGAAGCTGTCAACCCAGCTTTAAAGTCAAGTGCCACTTTCGTTTAATAAACATTAATAAGAACGAGAAACTATACCTGCTTGAACTGATTATTTTGTACGCTGTGGCTCTTCTAGAAAAAGTTTTTAGGGCATACTGTGGAGAAAGTTCTATTTTTCACTTTCTGTATACAATTAACATTTAAAACTGCATGTTGTCTTTACTTTAACTGAATAACTTATATATGTAGTTCATCGTACTTCAGTTATTTTTTATGCAGCAGATTCTCTTAAAATGGCATCAATGGCCACGAATAGATGGGAAATCCATCTCGAGAAGGAAGAAACCTTCATTGAAGTAAAATTCACATATTCATCAGTTAGAAGTCCCAATTACAACCTGATTTTGGATTTATATGTTATTACAAGAAAATTGGAAAATACTATATAAAAACGTAAGAAAGCTGATTAAAAAATCTATATAAACTAACATAATAACTGTACAACTCTTGATGAAAGCTTCATGATGTGGTTGTTACTCGGTGCATCTATCTTTTAAGGCTATGTGATGTGAAAGGTGTTTTGTATTTAGTCGTGTACCATTGTTTTGCTGTAGGGACAAGATCTTTACAAGTCTAAGCAAGTGAGAGACAAACAAATAGCTCGTATTATAGGGAAGGTATGCTTTCTATGAACATTTTGTCAGCTAAGATAATTTCATCAGTTTTTGTTATGCCAGTATTACTTTTTTGGTTTGCCTGCCAATGTAATTTTTCATAGAATGTTCATTATAGTTTGAGACCTCCATGTACTTCCTTCTAGATGTATGGAACTACCAACTAATTTGTTGGGTATTTTCTCTGAATTTATAGGCTCCCACCATTGCAGCAGCAGCTTATCTTAGACTTGCTGGAAGACCTCCAGTTCTCCCTTCCAGCAATCTTTCTTATTCGGAGAATTTCCTGTACATGCTTGATTCTTTGTAAGTTGCCTAGACATCTTTGTTTCCATTAATATATGAGGACAGGTTCTATTATATAATAGAAATGCCATCTTATTTACCTTTGCTAAATTGAATACTTGTGTGAGTAGTATAGCATTGTACTTGCTATCCAGGATGTAGAAAAACAAAGGCTTTGGGCCTGATCCAGACTTTTATCTATGCAGGGGTAATAGGTCTTACAAACCCAATCCTCGGCTTGCTAGAGTACTCGACATTCTATTCATCCTTCATGCAGAACATGAAATGAACTGCTCAACATCTGCTGCTCGCCATCTGGCTTCAAGGTAGACAGCTTTTGTACCAATGTCCTCACTAAATTAGGGCATCTATTATTCCTGTCTGATCCCTTCTCTTTATGGCTTTTCAGTGGTGTTGATGTGTTCACTGCTCTTTCTGGAGCTGTCGGAGCACTGTATGGCCCTCTTCATGGTGGGGCCAATGAGGTAAGCATAAAAGCAATTTCCCCCAGCGATTGGAATCAGCTAGTTTCCCAATGATTTGAGTATGGGGTTCTCTCCATGGATTAAACACTACCACTTTGCTCTTTTGTGACATTCTCGATTTGTTTTGGTTCATTTCTTTTGTTTTCCTGATGATTGTAGGCTGTGCTTAAAATGCTAAGTGAGATTGGAACTGTTAATAATATTCCAGAATTTATCGAGGGTGTTAAAAACAGGTACTTGCCATTTTGTGCCCATAAGTTAAATTTTTACTTGGTTGTTCTCTTTTTGTACTGTGAAAGAACTGGTAGACACCACTTTGTACCAATGGACTTATCTTACTTCCCAAGGATCTTTATTTTTGTTTTCTTAACTTAGGAATGCTAGTTAGATTGCTCACGTTACTTAGTTCTCCAGGAAAAGGAAGATGTCAGGTTTCGGCCATAGGGTGTACAAGAACTACGATCCAAGAGCTAAGGTTATAAGAAAACTAGCCGAAGAAGTGTTTTCCATTGTTGGTCGGGATCCTCTCATTGAGGTATTTGTCTGACAACTGTTTCCATGTGAAAATGCGATCTGCTCACACTCTCTAAGAGCGTGAAGCAATTCCTCTTTGAGCATTGTTTAACAATGATTATGGTGCCATATAGGTGGCTGTTGCTCTGGAGAAGGCTGCTCTTTCAGATGAGTATTTTGTCAAGAGGAAATTATACCCAAACGTTGACTTTTACTCCGGATTAATATATAGGTAGGAAGGTATATTTTAGTTTTCTAATGAAGATATGCAAGTGATCCGTCTCTTGAGGAGTCGATAACTGATGACGTGTTTGATCAGGGCTATGGGATTTCCACCTGAATTTTTCACTGTGCTGTTTGCAATCCCTCGAATGGCTGGATACTTGGCACATTGGCGGGAATCGCTGGATGATCCCGACACTAAGATAATTCGACCTCAACAGGTTAGTTATCTTCTCACCAGATCTTTGTAAACTATCTTCTCAGACTAGATAGCATGAAACTTGGTATGATGCTAGCTATGAGTTCAGTTAAACCTTATTCTCTGTTCGTTCATGGAACTCAGGTCTACACTGGGGAATGGCTGCGACATTATATACCACCCAACGAACGACTTGTACCGGCCAAGGCAGACAGGCTCGGTCAGGTTTCCGTTTCCAACGCCTCCAAGCGCCGACTGTCTGGATCGGGGATCTAGGCTAGTTCCGATTCATCCAAATCAGATGTAGGAGAATAAAACAATGCATCGCAAGGAAAGCAACACTTATGTTGTACAAAGTTGCAAAGTAGAACAACGTTAGAGATAAATCCTCCTTTTCAAGAATAAATGCTCTACTTCGCCATTTGTATGCAGCGTGTAAGTTTCTTGTTTAAGTAGGATGCGGTATTGTAATTTCCAGTATTTTAGAGGACCTTATGTTGTACCCTTATTATCATATTCTCCTTTCCAGTTGTAAGGAAATGGATGTGACGAATTGTCCTGCAATTTCTTCCTTTAAAAAAAAAAAAAAAAATCATTATTTTTTATTTTTTTTATTTTTTTATTTTACCACTCTTTTTAGTAATTTCATCTTCGCTCCTATTTCTTATCACCTAGGTTTGTTTAATTTAATTTTTCGAACTTTTTATTACTTCATAAATTAACATATAAAATACTCAAAATCAAATCATTATGGAGATGTTGTTACAAAGATTTTAGTTTAGAATCTTAGTTTAATCTGTTTTTTTAGTTGATTAGGAAGATCGATCGAGAGAAATGGGAATTTTACAACGAGGGGTTTATAAGAGGAGGAATCCATCTTCTAAAAAGCATACATAGACGCAAACCAATCTACAGCCACAGCCATGGAAGTGGAGCTTCATTGTCAGAACCAGAGAGACAAGAACTCGAGATGAAAATCAAAACCCCTTATGAAGAAAACACCATATTCCAATCCTAGCTACAGAAACACGAAAAAAACGAGAAGGAACAAATGGGGCGTCAAATTCACACACTCTGTCAGCAATTATGGCGGATGGGGAACCAACAGAGGCAGCTAATTGGCATATTGGGCGCAGATTTGCTGCAGCGTCAGCCGAGCAGAAGGAGGAAAATGAGGAAACTGAATGAGTTAATGGATGAATGAATGGTGGGAGTTTGAGAGAGACGAGAAGAATGGTTTGAAGAAGAGAAGGTGATGGTTCCTCCATTGGAGCTGATGGGGAAGCTGGAATTGCCATTGGGGTTCTGTGAGGATTTGCTCTGCAATGTGGCGCAGGCTGTGGGGGAAGGGAAGGAAATGGATAAGGGAAGAAGGGGGTTGGAAATGGAGCGAATGATGAGTTTTGGGAACATTCTTGACGGAGATTCCGGGGTCGTCCAAACAATTCTAAAATGATTCGAAAAAAAATAGAAATTGTTGAGAGTGGGATTTGAACCCACGCCCTTTCGGACCAGAACCTTAATCTGGCGCCTTAGACCAACTCGGCCATCTCAACAGGTTGATGACGATCGTAAAATAAAATTATATATCTCTGTCGCTTCCTTCGGGAATTTTTGTTTCTCTCTTTCAGTTCAATTAAAGAACTAAATAGAACTGCAGGAGGGTTACAAGTAACAACCAATCTTCAAGCATGAACTGCAGGAGGGGGATCAAAAGCTTCACTCACCGAAAAAGATGAAGAAGATACATGGCAACCGAGTCGGAAGCGAGATTTGGCTAATGAGCAACGAATAGAAGGAAATACCACGACGACTTAATTAACACGTTCATTATGTGTAGGAGACTAACAAAAGGAGAGAGCAACACTTTCAGGGATTTGTGGAAGACAGGAGGTGAGAATGGGGAATACTTTTCGACCCCGCCCCACGGACTTCTCTATCCTTGTGAAATCATAGTAAAAAAGAAAATTGAGGAAAAAAAAAACAACCATAAACTTGAAGGAATGGTTATCAGATCCAAACTAGTGGCACACTAAAGCTATTCAGAAACATTTATTAACAACCCTCTTCTTATTTGAATAAATATACTTAGAGCGACTCATCCCTGTTTGATGTCGGGTTGTCTAGTCCAGGTCGAACACAATAAACCACCACTTGTATACAGTACTATACCACTCGTTTTAGTTTACAGTTCTGTTAAATATAAGAAAATATGTTGTTCAAGCTACATGCAACCATTGAATGTTTCAAGGGTGGATTTCGCAAGCCACAATAAGCCAGGATCGTTGCGCTTCAGTACAAGGAATGTTTCTACCTTGCCGATTTCATCTAGCAGTGCATCTTCAATAAAACCTATCAAGAAGAGGATCTCCAATGCAGCTGCATTAAAAAATATAGAAGAATTGATACAATTGATCATAGTAATTTAGTTTGATTCCCTAATTTTGTTGTTTTAAGTACACTGGATATGGATGCATACAAAACTAACCTTTATAATTGGCAACATTCTTCTGGATGATGGGATTAGTCTGCAATGCATCATTTATTAGCTCAAGGTAACAAGTTTAATTTTTGAAAAAAAAAAAAAAAAAACAGAACAAAACAGAGAGGGAGAGTAGTTCACGAAATGAAGTGAAGTAGAAGGGGAAAGTTAGTCCTCTTGCCTTGCGAAGCTTTCTGTATTTCGTTTCATCAGGGTGTTCAATTACGTTCCTGCAGAAGAGAAGAATTTCAGTCAACAATTCAATATTGAATGAATCCTAATGACCAGTCGCAAAAATAATAGCAGAGGTTGCGCTCATAATCAGTAGAACTTACTTAACAATCTTGAACAGAGTTTGAAAAACTGCTGAAGATTCAGAAGGTTTAAGTTCAGTCAGCAGCTTTCCAATAGCTTCACGCAATCGATTGCATACAACAGAAACAGAGTCTTGTATTCTTTGAATTTCTTGGTCATCGGGATCAGGCTCGTCAACAGGCATTTTAGATAAATCCGCTTGATGTACCAAACTTTCGTCAGGATCAGGCTCTATCTGCATCGGTTCCTCATCATGCTTTTTACAGCTTATACTTAAATGGGTTTGATCTGCCACTAAGCCAGCTTGTAGGCAATCGGCTTCATCATGTCCAGTAGCATTTCCACACCCCAACGTGTTCATTTTCTCTCCCAAGTCATCTGGACCAGGTTCAACAACCATTCTTTGTGAACTGTTGCAATCCAGGTTTTGCATTCCTGGAGAAAAATGGTTTTTGTCAGTTATTTTACCGTTCAAAGAGCTTCCCATATCATCAGGATCCGGTTCTCCATACAACTTTGTGGCTTCCAACAATCTGCTGTTAGTAGAAGGCACAGGCTGCACATCCTTGCTGCTCAAATCGGTTTGAACTACTAGACTCCTATTGAATCTTGGTCCACCATCAGATTCTATAATTTTGCAACCTATAGCATCATCAGGATCAGGTTCGGGCTTGTTTTCATAATTAGAATTGTTGTCGGGATCAGGCTTGAGCATGTTTTGTTCATTGGAGCTGTCATCAGGGTCAGGCTCAAGCTTCTTTTGATAAGCACCGTCGTTAGGATCAGGCTCCAGTTTTTTTTGGTAATTAGAACTATTGGGATCCGACTCTCCACTTACTGGAGACACTCTTGAACTGAAATCTGCTGTGTTGGTCAAACGGTGATAAGCAGCAGCAACTGAAGCAGAACGGGCATTAACCAGCTGATGCGACGTACTTCCACCAAGTTTCTGTGAGACACCAAAGCCATCTTCGACATCGTCGCTTTCTTCATGATACTGAGAATACTTAATTCCAGCCAACGTATGGCCTTTTGATCTTGTCCAATCCAAAGTGGCAGCCTCCTCATTAAGCTAAGAAATATCAAATTGAAAAAACCACCCTGTTAAGGAATAATAATGAACGCAAAGCTAGAATCAACAATATGGCCATAAATGAGGAAAAAAAATTCATAATAAAAAACATTATTACCTGTTTATCCAAAGCATAGAAGTTGGCATCGTGCTCAGAATAAATCATATGTGCCTAATTGCAAATCACAATAAGTTCAGAGATTCATTCGGGACTTAATTATCCTCTGCATGTATAAAAAAAACAAAACAAAAAGTGCTCACAAGTTCGTGGAGTAAAGTTTTTTTAACTCTTTCATATTTTCTGAAGCCCTTTAGATCATCTGTACGAAGTCGCAGGGATATCTCCTCTCCATGGTTCTGATCAGAACATATAGTCAAAAATCAAAATTGGAAAATAATATCCATAGTTGTCCACGTACTAAAGTGGATGTACCTTATTAAAGCCAAGAATACATTTTGGGCTCACACCAACATAGCCAACAGGATCCATCTCAGTCATAATTCCCACACGCCAACGGTGCTAAAAGAAGGCCAATCACCAGGTTATTTGTTGCTAATCATATATTACAGACATCCAGATTTAGACATTCCTTTACCTTGTTCATGATTGCAACAATACCAGGATCCGCAGCTAACATATGCATTCTTTTCAAAGCTTCTGAAGCTGGAGGGTTCAACTACAGCCAATGAAAGAATGTGTCATTCACCACCAGTCAAAGACATGTAGATTAATGCAGTACTCAACAGCCAAAGGGAATCTTATAAGGAATACAGTTAAAAAACAAATATTTAAGAGCAAATCTGTATCCAGATTAAAGGGCATAAGCCCTACAAAATGCAATCCTGCTGCAATGTTTATGCATACAATATAAAATTATTGAATATACGCTAAAGAGCACCTCAATTCCTGGAATTTGAAGGGTCCGAAATTCACAAAATACATAGGGTCCTTCTGGCAGTTTCAGCACGCCCATAGGCTTACTTGACATTCGTTGCTTCTGTCTTTTCTCTTCTTCATCAAACCCAGCAATTCGTTCATTTTTCTTAGCATTGTTCAAAACTTCATCTACCTCATTCCTAGGGACTCCCATCATTCTGATAGGCTTGTTGTCCTGAAGGAGTCAGAGTTGATAGTCAGTCACCTAGAACTAGCAGAACAATGACAATTTTTGGTATCTTTGAAAGTGAAAGGAAAAATTCTTGGAACTGGACCAGAAAACAGCAAACTTTATATCCGAAACTTCACATGCATCAACTAAATACTATAACTGGTAATGCATCAAATCAAAAACCAACAAGTGGCTAAGCTGCGCGACCTAAACAACTCATCTTTATAAAAATAATTAAACGAATTGCACCTTGAAAATGGAAATTTTCTGCAAATTCAAGTATCCATCTTCATCAGAAAAAGGATGAAACATTTTAGAGCTTTTGCCGGAATATTGTGGAACTATGAGTCTAATGGTATCTGCTTTAACTCCAGTTAAGTTTAGCAGCTTCTGACCGAGGTCCCTAAGAGTAGACTCTGAACTGATTTCCACCATATACTTTGTTCCCCTCCATATGACGGGTATATTATAGATGCTGTGTTGCTGATCCATGTTCTCCTGAAAGAAATAAAAACTTTTATTCGGATACTCATTACTCAGTACACATTGCATAAAGAAATTTAGATTGTCAAAGCAACAGCTTCTCGCTCTCATCTTAATAAGAATCTGGCAGTGTAAGATAAATGTATTGACCGATGGTGTGAGTTTGCTCAAAAACCAAAATGGATTATGAACACTGTAACTATTAGAAAATTGAAGAGCGATTGGTTTCAGACAATGGAAGTTCCTCTCGATCTATCCCGAAACTAGTCAAACATCAATAACGAAGAGAAAATCGAAAATCGAAAAGGTAAAAAAATTAAATCTCGCTTCAATTATCGCTAATCTCGTGAAAACAATTTGAAAAGATTGAACCTACGAATTACGATATTCTGAACAACAGAACAATCTGATTACTTCTCGAAGCAAATCACCCCAGATAGAATAATATATTCTCCGGGAAATCAAGAGGCGACGATAACAAACCCTACCAATCTAAAACAGCTCAATTCACCAATTGAATTCCGTTCAAACAAAACGAAATCAAAACCACGGTCTTAAAACTTGTGGAAGGACAATCGAAACCTAGACAGACATGAATTGACTTACCAGAAGTTGGCTGTCTCCTGTGCTGGAGGAATATCGATATTGCCGAAGAACTGGTTCGATGAGAAAATAGAGGAGATTTGTAAGAGTTGGAAAAATAAAATGGATGTCGGACTTGTGCAGATGGCGGGAATTTACTCGACGGGTATCGGAAGGCGAATGACAACGCCGCGCATTATTACGGCGGTTCAGAAAACATTACGTATGCGCTGGCGTATAATCCAAGGAATCTACTAGAAACTAAAATTATGTCTCATTTTTTCTTTTTCCTTATTACTTTAAAAATCAATTTTACGTTTTATGTTTATTTTAATTCTATATTTTTAACCACTCAAAATTAGATAAATTTTTTAATTTTAATATTAAATTTCCATCCAAACATGGTAAATTATTAAATTTCCGTCAATAAGAGAGAGTCCTCGAGGGCCACGTCAATCAGAGAGGGGAATGCCACGTCAATCAGACAAGGGAATGCCCTATTAGTCAGAGAGAGAGAGTCCACGAGGGCCCTATTAGAGGGCCCTATCAGTCAGAGAGAGAGAGTCCACGAGGGCCCTATTAGAGGGCCCTATCAGTCAGAGAGAGAGAGTCCACGAGGGCCCTATCAGTCAGAGAAGGGAATGCCCTATCAATTAGAGAAGGTCTTATCAACAATCAATCAGAGAGAGGAACAAAACGGAGGTGTGAGAACCTCCCTGTCAATTATGGGAAGCTCTCCCTATCAATTATGGCATGGCAACCAATACGAGAATAAAAATACTTTATTAATTTTTTTAAAAGTTTCTAAAAAAAACTAGAGTAAAATTAATTAAAAGACTCACTGTTTTTTTAAAGGTGCATATTAAAGTAAATCAATAATTAAAGTGAGTTTTTAATTTAATATTCATCACCAGTCATTTAAATAATAATAATAAATAAATAAATAAAGAAAAAAAGAAAACTACAATAATTTTTCCTTCCCAACTATTTTTACGATTGCTTAATGAACTAGCTGAATGGATGCTGATCCGTACATGATAAAGCCGGCATGTACGTTTCTTATGCCGAAAGACGAAGAAACCAAAGACGAAAATAAATTGCCGAATTAAAAAAAAAAAAAAAATTAAATTCTCTCCAATACCATAAAAGNCTCTCGCCGCTGCTCAGTGCCCCACTATCGATAGATTGCGGATCTCTTCCTCGGGCACCGGCAGATCGTCCTCTTCCTCCGCCTCACGAAGTTTGCTTCCGGACGCCGATAACCTTATGGCGACGTTATTGACGATCTTGTAGGTGTCATCAAAATCTTCATCCTCTACGCCGTCGTTTTCTTCCCTGCATTGGTCGCCTTTGTAGGGTTGCTCGCGATTGCAGTTGTCGGAAGCGGAGGAATGCCTGACGGCGTGAATGTCGTCGCCGTAGTCGGACTCGGCGATGGCGGCTCTAGCGAACAAGAGGCACAGAAGGATTGTTCCGAGGGAGAGAAGGGCCAGTCGTCTTGAAACTGCCATGGTTGAGGAAATTTGGGGTCGGACTTCTCTACAAAAAAGCTAGGGTTTGATAGTACGGATGATTTCGGTGCAGGAGTTTGATGGCGGTAATGGGATTGAAGGGACGAAGCGGCCACCAATATATATAAGAAATGGATTTGTTTTTTTTTTTTTCACTTTTTTATTTTTTTATTTTTTATTGTTGGGGAAATTCCGTTTAATTGAGCTGGTCTTGAGGCAAGGGTATTGTGCATTTAAACCATGAAATGCTGACACGTGGCATCAATATTCGGCGGAGGATATTATTCGGTAAAATTGGACAATATTAGGAATCAAAGAAAACGGATCGACCAATTAAGTATATATTTTTTTTATTAAAATCTTTGTTTATTATTTAACTCATTAAAAAATTATATAAATTAATTTTACAGTTTGTTATATTTTGTTTTTAAACTAAAAAAGCAGTAATTTTGATATTTACTATATTACGTCATTAATTTTTTAGATTAAAATAAAAATAATACTATACCAAAATAGTTATATTTTTTTAAAAATGTATGGTCAAACTAATATTTTTTTAAGATTAGGCTAAAATTAATATTTTTAAAATATAAGAACCAAAATAGGATATCTAATTTCAATAGAATATTGACTCCCAGTAAATAAATAAATAAATAAATAAATAAATAAATAAATAAATATATATATATATATATATATATATATATATAATTGTTTTTTTCTTAATTATTACCTTATTTTAATCATTTTCTTTTTTCTTTTTTCTTTGGGCACTTCAGCATTTACCGTTTGGCCAAAATGAATCCATCTCTGATTATCAATGGTTTGTATTCATTTGAAATGTTTCTCAAACGAACAATTCCAAGAATTAAGAATGGTTCATAAGAAAAAGATCATTGATCAGCATTTCACTGCTGGAAAATTGGCTGATTCCAACCCACCTACTGCGTCCTTTCATAGTACAGTATGGTAGATGCCGCTATCATGCTGGGTGTGCAGATTGAAGATGAAGATGTGCATTTTAAACCCGCCCGTGCTAAGATCTTCGTACTTTCTTTTGAAGGACACAGCAGTTTAAGAACCTCTTCGGCCGCGACAATCTGTTTGTTGCGTAGACCGTCGTTACGTATCAATTCCCTGCAATGATAAACGGACCAATTCAAGCAATATGTAGTTATATCCAGTCCAAACACAAGCCTATGGCGTCTGCTAAGATGTTGAGATAACGTTTGAGATCTAATGGAAAAGATAGTTTGCAATGAAAAATGCAAAATCATGTTACTTGAGCATCGACTGTAGCCTTCTTGGAGTGCATTCTTGAAACAGTGCCTCTGGGATAACAGGTGAGTTTAAGAGAATATTTGGAAGGGAGATGTATGATACTTTCGCTTTGTGTCGAATCAACCATTCGGTTAAGAAATGAGCTCGGTAAGCAACTACAAAAGGTAACCGAGCAAGCTGCAACTCCGTAGCAACTGTACCAGAAGTACATAATGCAACCTTACTTGCCTGCAAGGCATGTAAAGTTCAGACTAGGATTGCATCCTATTGACGAGTCACAGCAAAACAATCTCATTAGTGCTTGAGTGGTTAAGTTCTGGCATTATGAGTATCAGTACTAAGCCAAATACATGCCATGCCCTCATAGTTCAGAAAAGTAAATTATCAAATCAAACAAGGAAGAAGAAAGGAAGTAAAATCCTGCTACAAACATAAACGTGAATGGAGATTTGAATCTCAATCGAAGGAACTTAATTTCCATCTATGATTTTAATAGCAGCAATAGTTAGTCCGCTAAAAAATCTATGCATTAAGCTTGACTAGGAGCTTGGAAAAAGAAAAGTTTGCAGATTACGGTAGCTGCTGTGTACAGGCGTGGATATTCTTAAGGTCCAGTTCTTACAACTATTTTACTTCATTACCTCAAAATCATTTGACCTTTCGACTTTCACAAGCAAGACACTACCACGTAGCAGTGACAGCAAACCTGAAACAATTTTATCTCCTAGAATGCAAGAGGTATTGCATGGGTGTCATAATCACTATATCCAAGAATAGGGGTTCAAATTTTCAACAATAGGAGTTACAAATGGAACTATTGCACCTCGGTTGGAGAGAGGAACAAAACCTTTCTTATACAGGTACAAAACCTTTCTTATACCGGTACAAAACCTTTCTTATACAGGTGTGGAAACCTCTCCCTAGTAGATGCTAAAATTGTGAGGCTGACGGTGATACATAACGGGCCAAAGCGGACAATATTTGCTAGTAGTGAGCTTGGGCTATTACAAATGGTATCAGAGCCAGACACTGGGCGGTGTGCCAGTGAGGACATTGGGCTCCCAAAGGGGGTAGATTATGAGATCCTACATCAATTGTGAAAAGGGGAACAAAATCTTTGTTATAAGGGTGTGGAAACCTCTCTCTCGCGATTTAAAATCATGAGGCTGACGGTCATACGTAACGGGCAAAAGCGAACAATATCTGCTAGCGGTGAGCTTGGGCTATTACAGTTGCCTTCCGTACTAGAATAAAAACCAATAATTTTTTTTTAATGTTAGTTACATTGAGTAGACTGAAAGGACTTACACTGAATGCATCATATTTTGCTTGTGGTGATCCTCCTGCAACCAATACGGCAGGCACAGGCCACTTATGAAGGACTCCACTTATATGTTCCTGTACATCAGCATTAGGAGCAACGTGGATGATTGTTGTCAGCTCCGGGAAGGATTCTTTCAGTAACTCCAACGTACTTGCATAGATTGGAATCATTCTGCTGACTTCCTGTAACCTACTTCCAGGAAGCAGGGAAATGATTGTTGCATCTTCAAAAACAAAATTCCCTCAAATGTCTCACTAAGGATTTTTAACTGATTCAATACAAAATCCAGATTTAAGCTTCTTTTTCTTTTAACAAATACCTAAACTTTGCTCAAAATCATTTATACATAAAAAGACAAAATAGCGTTACAAAACGAGTAACACCTTTATAAGGTTTTGCTCAAGGAATCTATGTTCAAAATTTTGAAAAATACTAATGATAGGATATCATGAGACTGCAAGCTTGTCATGGTTCATAAAATGAGAAAAGTGTTTAATACACAGATACTGCCAAGTAGAAATCTACATTCAAGGAAAGTTTAGGCGAGGCGTATTACCAGCACGAATGTCGTTTTGAATTAGAAAATCTTTGCAACTTCCCTGTATTTTCAACTCCAGTAATGAGGCATCCTTCCCCTACATAAAATCACAGGGCATTAGTGTGGCTGCATTAAACTGAGTCAATTAGAGTAAGATAAACGACAATGAATGCAGCCTACTTTTTCATGAATTGAATTCAAAGATGATGAATTTATACACTGCATTAATCAGGAATAAGACATATCTTACAGCATTGAGGTCTAACGTATCCTCGAGAATGGGATGCCCCACAAAGGTTGCTGCCAATCCATTTGATTTACAAACTTCTGCTTCATTTGGAAGTATGCATAAAATGTGGTCAACAAATTCAACAAGACCTTTGAGCCTTTCTTCACCCCCTTTCCAAGCCCAGAATGACGGTGCTACGTAATGGAAATGTACTGGACAAGCCAATTTATCGTTTCGGTATCTAGCTGCAAAACCACCTCAGTGTTCACATGTGGTTCTAATTGTATAAGCAAGTAACAAAACTCAATAGTCCATGAGATGCTGGTGCAAATTACCACGTATCTGCTTTAGGAGGCGGAACGAGAACCCTTTAGAGTCCACCGTTACAACGACATGAGGTTGAAACACTATAGCAGCTTCAACGGTCCTCTTGAGCTTTTCCTGGCATTGCCAAAGTCTCCACATAAACCAGGCAATCCACAAATCTCACGACACGGAGGAAATCACATTCATATAACACCAATCTAACAGATCAAAAAGTAGTCATTATCATTCCTAACATGAACAGATAGTTGCTTAGGGGACACATTGAACCATTGTGGATTTTGGAATCTCGTCGAATTCTTGGGACTACTGGGTGTGTTATCTCCAAGCTCTTTCATAATTCCATGATTCTTATGATGAAAATATCAATTGAAGTGGCTTTTTCATAATTTTTTTTTAACTTACTTCCCCTTTTTACTTTTGTGTTCTTCATTCTTTGATGGGAAGCTCGTTTCTTGTCAAACAGTTGTATCATATGACTATGAGGAAGGTTCTGTTCTTCTCTTGCATTAAAAAGAGAAACAGTAGAACACCAGTATATTATGTTTTGAACTACTCACTCTAATTTTCATTAGATGCGGACATAGCTCCCATATTCCCATTACTGCAATATCCTCCATGGGGAATAGAGACTTCAATCCTTGCTTGGACATCATGGAGCTGTAACAAAACATGTGAAATTTCAATGGTAGTTAAAGAAACAGACTATCACTAAAACGAAATCAATGGAAGTTAACATACAACCGACAGGATTCAAAACACGGATGAGACCAAAATGGCAGAAATCTTAGACTATAGCTTGTCGGTTCAGCCATAAACATTTTAATGAGGGGAAAACAGAAATATGTCCCTTTGAACAGGCGATTCGGACACTTCAAAAAAGTAACAGCTTACCCTCCGACGCCGGAGAAACGAACAGGAACTGGAGATAGCGTTCTCAGAGATGTCATGAGACGAGAAGCGATGGTGTCGCCGGAGACTTCTCCGGCGACAATGAAAACCCTCAATTCGCCATGTTTTGCAGACATCTCGAAGGCATTAGCGGCTACTCTGTAGGTCGATAAGTACCTGTTCATATTGTTGAGAAAACCCCGCATCATTCGCCGTCGTTCAGAGCAGCATTTCCAATACATCCATAACATTTGACGGCACAGAAAAGCACCGCCGCGGCAACTGCGTTTGCCTCCCGCGAAAACGTTTACGGTGATGAAACGCCAATGACCTTAAACCCGGATCCGGTTGACTTGGTCAATCGGACGGAAGGACCTAAGGTCTAGCAGAGGTTTTTGTTTTGTTTTGTTTTTATTTGTTTATTTATAATTTAGGGAATTAAAGGGATTTTTTTTACGACACGTCGTTCGATCTGAACCGACATGTCATCACTAAATGATACTACAAGTCTTTTGTTCCTCGGGTCAGAGTTCCACAATCCGCATCCCCATTTCCCAAATGCCATTCAAGCTCCGTCACTGTATCCAGTTCCGGGAGCACAGTTCTTCACATTTCAGGCGATCGCTTCTTTCAACCTCCATCGGATTCAGACATGGAGGCCTTATTCGGTTCGATTGACATACGTGAACTCCTCTCGACTCAGGACCTCTCCGATCCGACGGCGCCTCTCTCCACCCCCGATCTCCGCCTTCTTGTCAACCGCCTCGAGTCCAACTCTCTCCAGATCAAAACGAAGATACGCGATTACTTACTTTCTCACCATCAAGAGTTCTCGGACCTCTTCTCCCTCTGCAATGACGCAATTTGCCAGTATCACCAAATCTCCAAGGACGTGTCGAATGTGCTGGAGTTGACTACTGACCGCCCGATAGAGGTCAAGATGCGTGAGATTATCGATGACATGAAGGAGAAGACGAAGGGCGCGAGGGAGAAGAGTGAATTGTTGGAGTTAGTTAAGGTAATTGTGGAAATGGATGACAGGTTGAAGAGTGTTAGAGAAGCAACAAGGAAAGGAATGCTCAAATTTGCAGCGGAGGAAGTAAGAGAGCTCAAGACTGCTCTACACATTCACAATGACGACGACTGTAAAGATGGAGAGCCCTTGGTTTACAGGATACTGAGAAGGGAGTGGTACCAGTGCTTTGAGGAGGTGAGGAAACTTCTTTGGTATTTGGAAGATGTTTATGTATGAGAGTTGTACTTCATATTTTTGTCCGCAAATGTACAAACTGGAAATGACCTGAACTTCTGTGATATTGTGTTCTTTCCTCGAAACTTTTGATGATTTAAAATGTCAGTTTCGTTTTCTTGGAATTCTAACAGCTCAAAAAATGAATTGACCTCGAGTTTATTATCAATCTTCGTCTAGTTTTAATAGTGCAGATTTCAACAGTGGAATAGGTTTCAATTCTTTATGTTAATTTGTCAGAGTAAGGTGTATTTGAACTTGAATTAGATGTTCTTAGGTCAGTCGTTTTTGGTCAGTTTTGAATTTGGCGGTTTTTATATATATAAAAATCTTCGTTGGTTTTTTTTTTCACATTATTATTTGTTTTATCTTTTCGAGATTTTGAATTTGGATGTATAGATTCAAGACTTGCTTGTGAAAATCCTGGAACATGCAGTAAGGTTTGATCAGCAATCTATTCGAGTGAAATACTGGTCAAATATAGGCGAAATTGATGGGATTGAGCTACGCACGGTTTTGGAAGCAATGGATGTAAGCCCCGTCTCCCTTTTACTCCCTTATTTTTGCTAGATATTTTTCAGATTTGCACTTTTCTGAATTCGATCAGCCTTCATTAATCATTCACATTTTAAGTTCTTCGAATTTTCGGCATTTTCCATTGCATGAATAGGAATCTATTATCGATATATATTATAATTTTTAATTGAGTCAACAATTGAAGCCTCCTATTCTAATTTCCCCCTCTAGCTATTTGGAGCATTTTTTATTTTATTTGTATCGACGTTTGAATTCATTTATCTTGATGTAATATAAGTCTTTAATGAAATGGAAGCATTCATGACAGGTTGTTGGTATTTTGGATTATGGCCTCGCCAAAGTGGCTGATTTGATTATCAAGTTTGTTTTCTCTCCGGCCTTAACTTGCGGCTCACCAATATCTTATGTGGAAGAAATAAATCAAGATGCTGAAGAAAAGTGTACAGCAGTCCTGAAGATAGTGCCATCCCTAGAAAAGGTTAATAATCTTCCAAGTGTTCATTCCTTAATTTAATTTTTCATACAGAATTAATTCTAGATAGCTCGTGGAATTCAAGAGAGCTAATTACTTTCGTAGGTGTATTAATATAATTTTGAAAATATATATTCAATCAACTTATACCAAAACTTTTGTAGATGAAGAAGTACCGTGAGCCTCATGTTCTTAATATGAATGAGAGAGAATGGCCCTCGATATTGTTCACTAATGTTTGGAATGAGAATCAAACTTCAGTCGCAATGGAACCCCAAAAAAAAAAAAAGTAGAGAGGAAAGGAAGATAAAAAAATTGTTGGACCCAACAAGATGGGAGAATAAAATGATATTCTTTACCAGGACGGAAATGGTTCTCGATTTTGTGAGCAGTTACCACAAACCTGAGATCATAATTCATTAATTGACTACTTTATTTATTAGTGCGAGTAAGGGTGAATGATTCTCATTCTTCTATTCTCCAAGTTCTTGGCTGGTTGAAGAAAAAGTGACTTCTGCTTAATTATACAAATTGATGTCTTCAAACTTGTTTACTTACGCTACTTTGTTTATTCAGAAAGTTAACTTGTCTTTCTCATTATCTTCAGATTGAGAACGTTGATTGTGAAACCATATACTCAGGGGTAACTCAGATTGTTAAGTTCATCTCCCGACACATATGTTATCAAAATAGTTCTTGGATACAACGTTTTGGGAGATTAACGTGGCCTCGGATGTCAGAATTGATTATATCTGGTTTCCTTTCTAAGGTTTGTTCTTATAATTCTTCAACATGAAGCAAGATGAATCTCGTGTTTCTGTTTCAAAATTTTTATGGAGATTGCGTTTGTTGATTGTAGTTGGACTTATGATATACAAAAATTTCATGTGAAACCTTGCAATATTATATGGATAGTAAATTTGGATACGGTGGGTTGGGCATGATTTATCATTTGTATTCTGCAGAAACTTAAATTTACGGGAGCTGATTAGAATATATTTAGGTCAGAGACTGATGGTTCAAGTTAGAGAGAGAGAGAGAATAGATAGACTTAAGCTAGACTCTATGATCTTTTTTCCTTTTTCAGGTAGTTCCAAAAGATGCTTCAAAGCTTGCTGGATTTCAGAAGATTGTTGAAAGTACATCCAAGCTTGAGGGTGCATTAAAGGAAATGATGTTTATTTCTTCATCTGATGCAAACGATGAAAGGCTGAGTATTTTTGCTGAAAATGTGGAGGTTCACTTTGCTTCTGGGAAGAGGAAAGAAATTTTGGCGAAGGCCAGAAATTTGCTTCTAAAATGCGAATTTTCTGTGCCTGAAGTAAGTTCTTAGAACATGATAATATTCCTCATAAATATTGTAGTATGGTCTGTTTTATGTGATAAATATGAATACAGGAGTTCACAATCAAAGGCGGTAAGAAAAAGGGCAATGAAGTAACTAAAAGTTCTTCAAATCAGACTGTCGATTTACTTTTCCTATCTGAGAGATGCGTGGTGTCTGAAGCTGCCACAAAACTGATGGAGCTAGTTCATCAAACACTACAGGTTGTCTTATATGCTTAAAAAACGACTTCTTTTGATAACAAACTTAAAAATGACTTTCATTTATGTTTATGGACACTTGATGTTTTTTTTTAAAGTTCGTATTTAGAACATCTTAATATGATCCAGTTACCTTCTGAGCATTCTATATGTTGTAAAATGGGAATGGGAAGAATTGAGGACATCTAATGAATAGAGATATTTCGATTTATAGCTGGAAAGGCTTGAGACTGTATTAAACAGACGTCCATGTAGGAGTGTAGTTTAGACTTCAACGTCACTTCCTGATGAGTAGAGAAGTGAAAATGTATTTCAGCATTATTAGAGAAAGCCCTCATGGAATGAACGATAGAAAATAAAGCACGGAGGTATAACTTTCATGCAAAATATTATTGAAATCAAGCATGCAGTAACATAAGACATTATTTACAAGATCCCTGGAGGATGGAGGCCTCGGGATTTTTGGTATACACAACGAAATTCTTCCCTCTTGGCAAAAGGGATTTGAAGATTTCACAACAAGGAGGAGGCTCTTTGGCATCCGGTTATTGCCTTCAAATGTGGTTTCATCCACTTTGACCTTAAACCAGAATCCAAATCCATGCATTTCCCTTACGGACCATGGAAACACATAAATAACTTGAAACATTTGGTGTATGCGCACATTTCAGTTAAGGCTGGTGAGGGGCTCCCCACATTGTTTTGGAAGGATGTTTAAACAGGGACCTCTAATCTTCAACAACTCTTCTCTAGGCTTTATCACTTATCGAGCAAGAAAGATGCACCTATTGCGGATTTTTTGTGTTCCAATACAATATCATGGATCCTTCATCTCTGATGAAATCTCATGGAGCCTGTGATGGAAGAATGGGCCGCTTTATCCACTCTTTTA
Source organism: Cucurbita pepo subsp. pepo (assembly GCF_002806865.2). Classification (NCBI taxonomy): domain Eukaryota; kingdom Viridiplantae; phylum Streptophyta; class Magnoliopsida; order Cucurbitales; family Cucurbitaceae; genus Cucurbita; species Cucurbita pepo. The sequence goes on from NC_036653.1 coordinate 7,488,030, forward strand.
CACCCCTTCATGATTCATCCTGTGAAGTCTCTTGGCACTGGGCTTTGGAAAAGGATGGTTTTTTTCTCAACTAAATCATTATCGAAGGCAGCTATCGATCAACATATTTGGACTGGTAGTTATCCAAAAATGGTGAAGTTCTTTATATAGGAGCTTAGCCACTCTTGCATTAATACTTTTGATAAGCTCTCATGTCTTTCTCCATGGCTATACTTATCCCCCAGCTGCTGCCCTATATGCTACAGCCACAGTGAAACATGATCCACCTCAGTAACTGTTCCTTTGCCACCAAGTTTTGGAATTTCTTAAAAGGTGTTTTTGGTTGGAGCTTTCCTCGCCTGGTTGATACTAACAGTAATCTTGTTTTATTGGGGCACCCTTTAAAAAATGACAAAAAGATCCTTTGACTTAACCATGTTTGTACTTTCTGTTGGAGTCTTTGGTTGGAATGAAACACTTCCATCTTCCTGAACAAGAAGCGTTATTGATTCTACTTCACTTTTAGCTATTACTTGGAACAAGTTGTCTCCTCCCTTTTGTAATTATAGCCTCAACACGCTTACTTAGTTAATAGAGGTGCTTCTTGTAATTATTTCTTGATAGGATCTTCTTTTGTGTCCCATTTCATCACATCAATGGATGGTTATGGTTTCCTATAAAAAAAAAAAAAAAAAAAAAAAAAAAAATCNTATTTAAAAAAAATATATATATATATATCATTTCATTTTGATACTAGGTAAAGTATACCTTGACAGGTTGTTCTGGATATATGTTACCTCTGATTGTTGACAAATATTTTTAAATGCCTTTTACAATAACTGGGATGTGATTTTGGCTATGGAGATCGTGGTCATATAGTATTGAAAGTTTGTAATTCTGATTGTAGGATGTTTGTTTGTCATCCACCAGAGTCGCTGTGGAATTTTATCATGCTGTTAGGGATGCCATACTCCTCTATGAAGTTGTTGTCCCAATCAAGGTGAGCATTTGAGGAAGTGTCCGTAAAACACTTCACTGTTGGCAATTGGTTCCATCATACTTGGATTGTATTGGAACCGGAAATTTTCTTTGCATTTTTATTGTCATATCCATCACTATATAATGACCTTTGCTGTTTGTGAAGCTAGAAAGACAGCTTGATGCTGTCAATCATGTTGCAGTTCTCATGCACAATGACTGCCTTTATTTATCTCAGGAGATACTTGGACTTGCATTTGAGGTATTGTGTAATTCTGACTTGTTTATGTGTTAAATGATTTCTTAAAGATCATCAAGTCCTCTCCCACTGTTATGAAAAAAAAAAAAAAAATCAAGTCCTCTCCCACTCCCTCTAACTCAACTTAAGGTCAAATCCAGCCTTTAAGTGAACGGATGATCTCTTTTTCTTGATTTCTTATCGTTCTTATTTTGGTTTAAATTCTTTGCTAGGAGGAAAAGAATTTGGGACCTTTTGTTCCGAATAGGTTTAGAAGCTTTCTGTTCTCAATGTAACAGATCTGATTTACCTCATGTTTCAGTATCGATCAGACTTCCCAGATTTCCTAAAAGAACATGCTGTCTTTGTTGACATGGCTCCAAGGTTTCATGAGATGGCAGAAGAAACAATGCATAAACAGCTTCAGCTTATAACTTGTCACTTGAACGAGGTTTGAAGCTAATTGAAACACATTGTTCGAAAATTGTGATTAGTTCTCCTGATTAAAACCAATGTTTCTTTGCTGCTTTTGACTGTGTTTGCACTGGAATAGGCTATAGATGGAGCAGATGGATTTCATAATACACATAGAAGGCAACAATTTGAATCTGCCAAGTTCAGCATAGATCAGGTAGCAAAATCTTTGCTGCTCCTCTCTTTTAATATAAATTTACTATTAATCTCAAAAGCTCAATCATCTAATTAGTTTAACTTAATTATATAGTTCATTCTCCTCTAGGATGGAAATGAGAAATGGATTTTAGTTTGATTACGAAGTCTTAATGCAGGGACTATTGATATTAAAATCAGAGAACGAATAATATGGTAGAGATTTGATCTTATGATGATATACTTTGATATTATGTTAAATTACCATTAATCTCAAAAGCTTGACATATTTTTTCAGTAAATTAAATCATCCAAGTCATTCTTAGACTATAAGTGTCCTGAATGACACATTCCAAACTTTTTAACCGTACTATAGTCTTCTTCTTCTTCTTCTTCTTCTTCTTCTTCTTCTTATTAGGGACCGTTTACGCCAAGATATAGCATAGTAAACAAAATTGTCGAAAAGTTTTGTATGAGTCTGTCTTTTTTGCGAATATTCTTTGATTTCTTTCTTTCCACATATTCTAAAAGAAAGTCATGATGATGTTTTTCCACAGTAGGGCTTTTACATTCTTAAAAGGATGGTATGTTAAGGTCATGTCCAATAGATCCTTTACCTCCCTAGGACTTGTGAGATGCCATCCAAAATATTGAGAATCGTGTTCAGAAAGTCTTAAGTGTATGTGCATTGCATAAATAAGTGGCTTTGTGATTCGCTTTTCTTCTTACATAATGGACACCAATTTGGAGAAAAAGTGGTATAAGGCTTCTTTTTTTTTTCTTTTTGAAGATTTTCACTTGGCTTTATACACCTTTTTAGGATGATGTCCTTTCTATATTGTCTTTGCAAGCGTGAGATTTATTGCTTTACTTTTTCCCCATGTCCATCCTCAAGGATTTTGGAACGAAGTCAGTGAATCTGCTTTGTTGGACAATACCACGGAAGCAAGGTCAAGGCTTAATTCGGCCCATTTTGTTGCTTCATTATCCTTTAAATTTATACCAAGCTTCAGGTCTCAAAATTTGTTGATAACATTCCACGTTTCTTTGATCGTGGTTTTTTTGTTATGTGAGAGCCAGTACAAAAATGGATACCTTAGGGCTAGCGTGGTGTTTTCAATCTATGGGTCGGTCCAAAATGATATGCTTCCTCCATCACCCACCCTATGGAAAGTTCGGTTGGTGATGAGGTTTTGATGTTTCTTTATGTACTTCCAAGGCCTTTTATAAAAGATTGAGGGGGTTGATTTTTGTTTGAAGTAGGAGTATATTTGGCCTTTTTCTTCATGATGATATCTCTATATTCATTTGGCGAGAAGGGCTTTGTTCTTCTTCTTTATCAAGAAAAGACTGAGACCTCCCTTTTCTGTTGGGAGCTTATAATATTCTATCGAATAAGGGGTAAGCCATCTTCCTGTCATTTTTTTTTTATAAGGAAAAACAAATTTTATTGAGAAAGTGAAATGTTCAATGGGAAATTAGAAAAGATGGTACTGAAATTCTAGGGAGAAAGCTCCAGAAACTGTGAGCTGCTACGTTGTATCCAAGGGGACATCTCAGTCTCATTGAAACCCCATTCCTTTGGAGCCGAAGCTCCTATGTAAAACATTGAACAGACATACGGACCTACTATGCTTCATGGAATCATTTTTGAGTGTATACCGATTCCTTTTGCAGATGTCTTTATCTATTTTTCTTTTAACGGGTTTAACTATTGTGGATCAGGTTGTGTTCATTCTTGAAAAAGTACATATTATCTGGGAGCCACTCTTGTTACCTTCCAAGTACAGAAAATGCATGTCTGCAGTGTTAGAGTTGGTTTTATCAAGAATCACAAAAGACATACTTCTTTTGGATGACATAGCTGTAGAAGAAACATTAGAGGTATTATCAGATATGCGTTAGCGTTGTTAGCTTTTGACCTTTGTATTTGAATAAAGCTGCCTAATGGATAATTATGTTTGTAGCTTCAAAGACTCATTCATTTGATGCTAGACAGCACGTCATCTTTATTAGAGACCCTGACTACCAAACATCAAGATAAAATGGAGGAGCCTTCCTTGTACAGTCTTGATGTTCTTATACCATCCCTCAGGAAACTCCGTAAACTCGCAGGCAGGCCGCATGCTTTTTCACTTTCTGCTCATAATTAGCAAGACAAATGTAATGTCGATGTTGAAATTAATAAGCTATTGTTGCTGTTGCAGAATTATTAGATATGCCTCTAGTATCCATTACGACGGAATGGGAAACTGGAGAACTACTCATCTCTGGGTTTACCGCATCCGAGGTATGTGCCAATATGGAGTTGTGACACATTTTTTTCAATTATTTTGCTGACATGTGTAGGGAAGATTTGAGTCTTTTGATCTCTTGGTCGAAGGTATATGTCTTGACAAGTTGTGTGTTATGCTGAAGCTTACATGATTAAACCACATTGAAAAAGACCGTTCGGAATCTAATTATATGCGGATTTACGAGTTCAATATCAGCATGCATTATCAAAGGTTTATAACGTAAAGTTCTTCACTTTTGCAGATTGAGGATGTCATCAAGGCCATATTTGCCGATTCCCCCTTGAGGAAAGAATGTTTATGGAGGATAGAGAAGACATGCTCTTAACTATTTAACGAATTCTCCGGCGAGCTATATTGGTGGTTGGTGCTGATCAGTCGTTAAGTCTTGCAACGACCATGAAGTTGCGATGGAAGACAAGTTTTGTCACAGTTCAACACAGTTTCACTTCCGTACAAATTGATCCATTTCCCTCCCCTTTATTAATTTTTTTTTATAAAAAAAAGCATTTGGAGATATAGTTGCATTTATTCTACTTTTTGTGGGGGAAGGGGGGAGGAATACGTTTTATTTTTCCCTTTTTTTTTTTNCTTTTTTTTTTTTTTTCTTTGAGAACAGTAACGTAAATCTTTGATTATTTACTTCATGTTTGTTAGATAGCATAGCACCGAGATAATAAGAACCATTACTTGCGCCATATTTTTTTTGTTTTGTTTTGTTTATAGAACTAACAATAAAGGCTATTCATTTCATGTTTGTGATGGCAATGTGACAATGTGGACCATTACGTTGTGCTGAGTGTCACTTAATTTAAAAAACATTAGGAACACGAACAGCGAACTGCCCCATTACGATGTGTTGATCATCATCTCTTTAACTCAGTTCTCCTTCACTGCTGCTAAAGCTTCAATTTGTTCATAGCTTATCCTTTTAGTTAGTCTCATTTTCACCTCCCATGAGCTCTTCAAGCGAGAACTCGTCCTCTTCGATTACCTCCGCGTCTTTACCATCCCATGGCTCTGTCTTCACAACATCTGGGGAGCTGTCAAGGGGCAAATTTCCTTTTCCTCCACGGCCAGCTTCTTTTACAAACTCGCTGTATGAAAAACAATCATTTCAAAGGCCATTTTACACATTTCTGAAGATGTGGGAAGGAATGTGAAGTTGTAACTTACATAATATGTTCGAGCTCAAAATGCGCTCTTCAGGGGAGCATACGCTCCCTTCTTCACATTCAAAGCTACCAAGGCGGGATATCCATATCCACCAACTCCGACATGCTTTTCAAGATCGGGTTGCTTACCAGCAGCAGCCCAAACATAGCTGCAGAGTAATATACAGTTAATTCAGATTCCTATGGTCTTTTTTTTTTTTCTTTTTTTCTTTTTTTTTTTAATTATTGAGAACATTAATATATATTAGACTGTGAAATCCAGTTGTCAAGGAATTTGACTCGAAAGAATGTGTAAGTGGTATGTGTTCTTATACAGTTACCTGTAGGGACTTCTTCTGAACTTCTCTGCAACTGATAACAATTGCTCGAGGTACTTGTTCCTTCCTTCGGCCTTGGTATCCAAAACGTCGGGCAGGAAAGCAACAAAACATATGGCAGCCGAGGCGCATTTCTCTTCCATGACGTCCTATAGGAGTGAGATAATAAGATTCATACTCCCACGCGTATAATAATAAACGATTTTAGAAACCAATTAGCATATAAAGCAAGCAGCTTACAGGACCAGTCAGCTCCGTCACTTCTGGGGGTGCAACATTCGTCTCTAGCTGCTCTAAAGCAAATGATTCAATTGCTGACGCAGTTCTTGCACCCTCGTAAGGAATTGGGCTGTCCTTGTCAGCACCGAATACCAAGATGGTGGGGAATCCTTGAACATTGAACCTGCTCATTAGAGACTGGCAGCAACCCCGTTGCCGATTAGATTGGAAGTAAATTAAGACTCAGATTGGAAGTAAAATGAATAGGAAATAGAAAAGAGTACTGTCCAATGATTTCACGAATCAAGTGACTCAAAGACTGGAGTTTCTATTGAAAGTATCATTCATTTTCAAATTCTTCATTTTCAATGAAAGAATAAATCAAGAGCTTCTAAAAATAGGTCATACATAAAGATAGGTCATCCATAAAGATAAATTAAATTAAAAACTCACTTCCAAACAGTACATTCCTCGGGATGTTTTTCTGTACAATAATGTTCTAAATGTACTTTTAAGGGACTAGCATAATACGATTTTTACTTGGAAAACTTTTAAATAATCAGTCAGCCGTACAACTACAATTAGAAAAGGAACGAACATCCGGCTGGCAGGTAATCGGAAGCCAAGTGATAGACAAAATGATCATTCAAGTGATCAAACAGACCCGATAAGGCCAACTATGTAATAAATTTGAACCACATAATCTCACTACAAATCTACAATTAGTTGACGATAGATATTGATAGTGGGGCACATTATATTTCAAGCATAAGCAAAGTCGAATATTTGTTACAAATTTAGATCCTACACTCTCATCTCTAGTTTCTAGCTACCACATGTAGTAGTAAGAAAGTTATAACTTAAGACTTTAAATCAGGCTGTTCACTCAAGTCTAGGACTTAGGCAAGACTTCTCAATCGAGCTATGTGTTTTTGGCATCACACTTTCATATACATACGACAGATCAATAAAGTTCCAAATATTTCTTGCTCAAATAAGTATTAGCTGAAATTTGACTAACCTTCTCGGCATCACAGTCTACGTGACCCAACTTCACCTTCCCCTTCAAATTTTTGGCAGCCTTCTTCCATTCTGGAGCCAGTCGTTTACAATGTCCACACCTTGTAAGATAAATTCGAACAATGAAATTATCACCCTGGAAAAAATATAAAATATAATCAAGCTCTATAATACAAAATAATAAGTCCTTACCAAGGAGCAAAGAACTCCACAATCCAGAGATCTTTACTTTTTATCACTAACTCATCGAAGTTGCGAGAATTCAATTCTTCTGAAGCACTGGGTTCTGCTTTCTCATTTGACCCTCCTCCAGCTGTTTTTCCACTTAGACGTTCCTTTAAAAGAGCCTTTACCTGAGAAGAAAAGAAAACGAATGCAATGTATCAAGTGAATGTCTGAGGAATGTAACAAGTATTTTCACAATTGTCAAAGGATATTTTACATGTTATCTAGCTAATGAAAAAGCCAAAAACAAAAAGAAGAAAAGAAAGTTAATGCTGTAAATGAACGTTCTCCCAACATGTTACGATGCGAACCTGTTGCAGAGCAAATTCTGCAATGGGTTTAACATCCCGAGCTCCTTGGTAGTCTACCGGAGGATTTCCAGGTGCAAAGACTTTTATGGTTGGGAATCCTCTAATGCCATATTCCTGCAGAAATAAGCAACGACATACTGAATATAGGGAAATTGAGGGGAGCATAGTGAAAAAGAAGTGTTTTAATTAAAACTTGCGATAAAAAGGCACGAGGAGTAACACTATGGTCCTGGGGTGAGAAGATAGGCCTAACTGAAGTCTCTCAATTTTCATATCCAAACTCTTACTAATATTTTAAACATCAATGCAAGGATATCATTCAAGAAAGAGAAGATGCACAGCGATACTCAGAGTGACCGCTTTAACATTTTAGCAGTCATTTTCAACTAGAGAACCCTTGCATTGTATCCATGCTCAAAGTGTACAAACAATAATAACCATGTGTATTCATAGAACAGGAAAAGTTCCCAAACTTCGAAGGAAAAAATCATGGAAAATGCAGCATCTATCTTCAGCGCCTCTCAGTTTTTATAGCCTTTTCCTCTTTCTAGGAAAGCCATGAATACGGAAAGACAAGACAGGTTAAGTAACACAGCATCAAACTCCATCTATTCCAAACAATAACAGTGAGAAGTAAAGTAATAGGTTCAACTTAAAAAATGTAGCAACCGACTTTGATTTACAGATAGGAATGACTCCACCAAATAGATTCACGTGGTTAGAATTAACATAAGCGACATGACTTCTAGCAGAGCACAGGTTAGTTCTTTGGAGAGTAAATAACAATCGCACGTTTGCGATGGAAATTTATTGATGAAAAGAAGTCAACAAAAAAATGCTAGCAATGCAAAAGAGATTATGAAATAACTGCTGAATGGCGTTGATTACAATAGTAATAATGAACCTGAGCAAGTGACTTGTGCGCGTCCGCATCAAGTGCTGCTACTGTAGCGACTCCTTTCAAAACGGTAGCCGCCTTCTCCCATACAGGCGTGAGAGCTTGGCAATGACCGCACCAAGGTGCAAAAAACTCGACTAGAACGATGCCATTTGAGTTCAAAACCTATTACATCGCAAAATTTACATTATAAAGTTCAAATATGCAAATGCAGGACATATAACTTGAAAACTAAACGGATTTCCACAATTATGACACCGGACTACGATAGAAATGAGGAAAACAAAGTCAAAATAATAATAATAATCTAATAACTGCATCTAGCAAAGAAAAAAAAAGAAGGAAACAGATCGCTAAGCCGATTTGATCAAAACCTTATCTCGTACAAATATCATTCCCATCCGATTCCAACCGATATCACATAGATGATGGATAAGCAATAATTCGACTAACGTATAAATAGTGAGATCGTCTAAAATCTGAAAATAGTCAACAATAAAGAAAGACACCAAATATTTCCGAACCTCAGAAACACTAAATAGCACTCGAAAACACATTTCAATTGCGATAAAAAAAATGAAAAAAAAATATTCAATCGATAATTTCCGAACCTCAGAAACACTGAATAGCACTCGAAAACACATTTCAATTGCGATAAAAAAAAATGAAAAAAAGTATTCAATCGATAATTTCCGAACCTCAGAAACACTAAATAGCACTCGAAAACACATTTCAATTGCGATAAAAAAAAATGAAAAAAAAATATTCAATCGATAATTTCCGAAATAAAAAGACATCCACAGAGATATCACCGAGTGCGATTTCTCCGAGAGAATTCAAGAAGCAACAAAAAAGAAGAATGCTAGATAAAATAATTCGCTAAGACATACAAAATGGAAAGGAAATGAAATGGAGATTGGAAACAGACCTTCGACTTGAAGTTGGAAGGAGTTAGTTGAAGAACGGGAGACGACGCCCCATACAGTGCGTCGCTGAAATCGAAAGCAAGGAAGAAGATGAAAACTAAAACCGTTAAAATCGGCGATCGATCACTTCTCATTCTCTCTCGCTCTTTTTCTGGATCAAGGTAGAAACCTCTCGACAAACGAACGCGCGCGCAGACACTGATAAACCCTCCAGAATTTTTGAAGAGTTCGTTCTTTTTATGGCTTCTGGTTTTTTTGTAGAACGAGTGTTAGTGCGGCAGCCAATAAGAAGTTTACAAGTCAGCATTGCAGTTTTCGAAATTCAAGTGTTTTCAACACGTGTCATAATTTTATTGGTTGTATTTGCATCCTAGCCCCATTAATTTCTCTCGTTCCTTTTCAATTTACTAATTTTATTTTCCTTCATATACATTTATAAATGGTTGGTCTGTAAGCTCCTTGCCTTTACTTTTGATTTTTTTAAAAAGCTTGGATATTGTCCAACTTAAAAAGCTTGGATATTGTCCAACTTAAGCATAAGCTCTCATGATTTTTCTTTTTATTTTCTCGAAATGTGTTCTTACACTCACGATCTTTCTAATTAGACAACTGAGACTACTCGGGACTACTAGTTTTATAAACTACTCTCCGAGTTCCATACAAAAGAAAGCAAGGCAAGGACGGGACTACTAATTTTATAAACTACTCTCCGAGTTCCATACAAAAGAAAGCAAGGCAAGGACGGGACTACTAATTTTATAAACTACTCTCCGAGTTCCATACAAAAGAAAGCAAGGCAAGGACGGGACTACTAATTTTATAAACTACTCTCCGAGTTCCATACAAAAGAAAGCAAGGCAAGGACGGGACTACTAATTTTATAAACTACTCTCCGAGTTCCATACAAAAGAAAGCAAGGCAAGGACGGGACTACTAATTTTATAAACTACTCTCCGAGTTCCATACAAAAGAAAGCAAGGCAAGGACGGCGCCGACCTATGCATGAAGTAACTACTTTAGAGGAGGCATACATAAAAGCACACTTGAGGCTTCCATAAAATAAGCATAAGCACCACCATAAGTTATGTGTGATTCAGTGATTGGCACTCAAGGTATAAGAGGCTCCAACCAGACAAGCCAACCAGGCAGCTTGGTGAGGATGAAGGAGCTTGTGAAATGTTTCAGGAAGCTCAAGGAAATCTTGGTTTCCTCACACCGTAAGAAAGGCGAAGAACACGAGACGTCGGCTTCACCTCCATGTGCCATTTTCTGTGAAGACCTCTTCCTGCCATCCAAAAGGAAAAAGTGTTACCGTGCAGCTAACGATGATGTCGATCGCGATCCTTTCGTTGCAGCACAGAGTCACTTCAGTCTCAGGCCAAACATCTATATTTGAGAGATAGAGGTCAGTTGCTTCATGAATGAATGATGCTGCTGGTTTAGCTCTTATTTCCTATGTTATAAGCATCGAGTTTAGAGGCTCTTTATCTTAATGAAATCCAAGTTCCTATTATACCATCGTTCAAACGGCGGATCCATGGAGCTACTATAACATCAATCTCATTGAAGTCGGATCCATGGAGCTACTATAACATCAATCTCATTGAAGTCGAAAAAATACCTATTTTGAGCATGTTCATTTCCTCTAATACGTTCATGACATTGAACTAACAAAACATGAATGGTTCAATTTGATTCATGACAATACTTTATTTAATTTAAATGTGAGTAAAAAAATAAGATAGGAACCAAAAACGAGGCCAAAGATGAAGAATGTATTCACCATCACAGTCCTCAAAACTAGGGTGGGGAGTAAACACAATTTTACATCCCTACCACTGTTATATAGCTCAAAACAAAAATTACCTAATTGACACTCATACCAACGAAACTAAGCTTCCTTCCAAAATCCCAAAATTGTGACTAATGATGTCAATGTACGTGAAACTTAACAAGTTATTTAGTCACAATTTTATGAAACTATTGAAAACAAAATGAAAACTTATAAGTTTCAAAGTATTGAAAAAGGAATTCGCATTTCCTATCTATTTTCACTTGACAAAAGAAGAATGAGATTTACCGCTGAACAGCTAGCTCCCTGATGTTCTTGTGCTGCAGCGTCTTTTGGAGTTTTGTTCCGTATTTTGGTTGCCACTTTCTTGCACCCCAGGTTTGCCCGATGATCTCTTAAATGGAAAGGTCAGCTCTTTAGGTTTTAGCCTCGTGAGAAATTGCCATCTGGGTTTTATCTCCCCTAGCAACTTCATCTGCTCTCTTCTCAATTGCTTGCCCGCATACCGTTTTCCACCTCGCCATCCCAAGCAATATCTGCAAAATCGAATCGGAAAATCACAACTTTAGAGAATCGAGCATGGATAATAAACGTTCAGATAGTAGTGTATTGAAGTTCAGAATTCGACGATAGAGCTACAAAGTAATGAAAATAGAAAACTATACAAGTAACAACTACCGGTGATCATCACATCATACGGAGGATAGAGGATTTTTCAGCATTTTATTGGCCCCAAATAACGAAACTAAACATCCAAGAGAGTTTAAAGTCCACACGAAAATGAAAACGATAGCATCATTAAAAGGAATCAGAAAACAGAATCAGACCCAATAATCAAGGTAGTTCCAGCATTCGCAAAGCAAGCAGGCACGCTGATATGTCCAGGATTAACCACCTTTGCAAGTTCAGAATGCTCAAGTTGATGTGTGTTTCTCATCTGCCACGAACAAAAACGAAGAATGTGAATCTAACCACTATTAGTGTAAGGAGATGGCATAACGAGAGCGCCCGTGTGCAAAAGAAAGAAGGGGCATAGGAGTAGCAGTACAAAAATCTGTGTAGCCTTAGATGATGGATATATTAGATTAGGACTTAGGAGGCCATATGGAAACAAGCTCTTAAACTTCCAAGAGAAAGAAGATTGACCCAATCAAAGGGGCGATAAAATCTCTAGACAAGATCAAAAATTTCTCAGCTGAAGGAGCTCTCTTTTGTCTAATTCGTAGTCTTTACCCAGTGATCTTTCTTATCTGTAACTCTAGAATGCATTCTCCTACTGTTTGACTCTTCCAAAGCCATTTCTTTTCCTTTTTCATCTTTAGAAAATCAGGGGCAGGGTCAACGATCACTCCCGTCTCCTTTCAAACTTTTAGTGCTTAAAATGAAGCAAACATGCATATACTGAAGGAAAAATGGACGCAGAAAGTGCTGGAACGGTTGCGCTTAGTTGCCATTAAATTCTTTGAAACAAAAGAGAACAAAATTGAAAAGGATTCAAATGAAAAGTCATGGCAATGCAATTATGGCTGGATTACATTCAAATAAATAAAATGATTGACACGAAGATGCTTACAGCTTCCTCAATAGATTCGAGCCGTCTGTCAACTTGGATGTTATGATAGTGGCGTAAAGAGTACCCTGCAGCAAAATCAATGAAACCTTAACTTCTGCTAAACTCTTAAGCATACAGTCAACACACAATTTATTGACTCCAACCAACAAAACCCAATAGTTCGTCCTAATGTTTCACATTGATCCTCAACTTAAGATATCAATCCTTCCTCATTCATTTTATTTGGATTTGGAATAGAATGTAAACCAAACGCATTGCTTAACAAAAACTTCCAAAGTGTATCCATACAACTTCCAGTTTATAGGGAGTAAGAGCTACAATATCATGGTAAAACAAATAAGCAATATACGTATCAAAAGAATATGAGTTGAGTAGAATGAATTCATCGTAACCTAACGCTCGGTCTCTTAAGCCTATTGATTCTTTAACAGTACAACGATAATCAAATGCAAAATTTAAACGAAAACCTACAAGAAAACTCACCAAACCAGGCAGTTGCAACTGAAGCAATAGAAGTCCCTACTGTAAAAACCACCCTGTGCCTTTCGAATACATTCTAAAAACACGCAAGATCAACGCCACAATGTAAACAATGGAGAACATAGGGCTTGATAACATTACATCTTTCAGATACAATTAAACAGAAACGCTCAATGAAAACGATTATACTTCAAACAGCATCTCTATAACCTACAAACAATACCGAAATCAAAATCCGAAAATTCAGTCACCTTGGTGGAATAGAAAGTATCCTGAACGGCCGTCCATGAATTGACGGCCTTCCTCTTCAACCTAGCTGCTGAAATCGAGCTTACAATCGAAGTTCCTGAGGCCTTTAATCTCTGCATAGTGGTCGAGGTTTGATTTCCAGATTGAATACTCAGGATCTTGACGATTTCCTCCTAATAATTCGAGGAGACTTCGATGCACCAATGCTTTCTTTCTTCCTCTACAAGTAACCAATTCCCGGTCTGCCAGAAGTTGAAACTTGTTGAAGTTTTGGGCCAAATAGTAAGGTCAAATTAAAATTTTAATCTTTAAACATATAAATTATTTTATCTATTTTAAGTTCCTTTTAGTTTTATGTTTAACAAATCTTTAAAATTCCAATTTAATTTATAATAAGTTTTTAAATTTTTTATTTTATATATAATAAATCTACAAATTTTTAATATACTATTTAAAGTTTAGGCACCATTAACGTAACCTACTTATGCCAAATTAATACCCTAAATTATAATTGGCCGTCTTTTCGAACTTAAGAAACCTATTATACATCAAATTAAGGGTAAATAGTTTAAACTTTGTATTTTGTCTAAAAACGACCCTAAATTTTCAAGTCTGAAAAATATCTTTTAACTTTAAAAAAAAAAAATCTAAAAATTACTTTTATGCTAGTTTTGGATTAAAACACCTTTTTCGAAAATACTCTTAAACTTTCAAAAATAAAAAATAAAAAATATCTTTACCATTAGTATTATGTTTAAAAAAAGCCCATTAAATTTTAAAAGTAGCAGTAACATTTTTACCTTAAAAACGTTCAAAAGAATTCTTATTACCAATATATAAATGAAAACTCTTAATTGGCACCTCATAGGTATATCCATATGTTACTTTTGAAAATTTGAGTATTTTTTAAGCGTGGTACTATTGGTAAATATCTTTTTTATTATTATTATTATTGTTTATTTTTTTTTAGTTTAAGGGTATTTTAAAATTAAAAGGTATTTAAAAAAATCAAAATTCAAAAGTATTTTTTAAACAATTTTCCTTCCAAATTATTCAGACATTTTTAAAAATTAAAAAGAATTAATTATATACTAACCTCAAATAATATTTAAAAACTAAATTCAAAATTCAAAATTGAGAAAGAGAGTTGAAAGACAATATAAAATCCAAAAGAAAAGAAAAAGAAGAATGAGAAGGATAATATAGTTAGGTGGTAGGAAGAATGGTCACCAAACAGTCAGAATTGGAACAAATTGGTGGATGGAAGAGAGAGCGGAATCATTGGTGTGGCTTTGCAGGAAATATATTTGACCAAAGCTTGATAGATGCTTCAGCCATGTTATCTATGATCACATATCCGTTACAAACTCTCTTTTACTTACTTTCATACTAGATAAGTCACAACAATACGAGGGTGTGGGACATGATTAGTTATCAATTCTTCATACTCGATTACATACTATCAGACTAACTGTTATTACCTACTCATTTTCAACGCATTTACTCGCTCATGTTTTCTAAAGCACTTCTCACAAACATGACCCTAAACTCGAACATATGCCGACGTTGTCCACAAAGTCCAAATTTCTTATGACTATCTTATTCGTTATATTAGAACAAGCGATCATAATTGCTAAAATCGAGAGGTTTCAAAGTAAAGAAAAAGGAAAAGTGAAGAAAATCATACCACCTGTCTGATAGTCATTGGCTGGGCCTTCCTTTCAAATCAATCTCAAAGATTTTGTTCAATTTTTCACTCCTCTTCATTTTTCTATATTAAATAACAAATTTAACCACAAGCTCATAATACAATACAAGGTTGAATGTAGCAAGTTATGATTTACTCTATTCATAATGCAATATATTTCACCTTCTAAAGAAAGGAAAGACGCAAAAAAAGAGCTAACAGAGATGGATGATGGCTATAAATTATACGAGCATGGGCCGACCATCCTCACCTGAGAGACCAATATGATTATGTTCACACCAAACCCACCATGAAAATCATGAACAGATGCAAACAAAACATGTAACACTTTAGGGAAATTGGCTAAGCAAAACCCTTTGAATCAGTTTTTAACCCTTTTGAATCATTTAGGTTTGCAAGCACATGGCATTGGGAAGGAAAGCAGCTGGTGAAGGCCTCTGCCTAAAGCGGGGGGAAGCTCGGGAAGGGTGCCCCCGCCTCTATTGGGTTTTGGGCATATTGAGATCAGAATCGAGCATCACATGTGCCAATAAATGTTTCTTATCAAAAGCAAAAACCCTAAATGCCCATCTCCCCCAATTCAATATTTGCAAACCCAAATAGCATAAACACTCAATGTTCTAGTCCTCCAACAAATTTTCAGATCAAACAAACTTTGAACAATGCAATTCAAATAGATATGAAAAGAACCAGAGATGGGTAAGAAAAGTTTCATGGCGATTAGAACACTGCAGATTCTTTAAATTAGATGGGTAAATATTTGTACAGTAGTAAGGATTTCATGATGTGAATCGGATCAAGAAACGAAAATCCCAGATACACAGCAGCTTAAACGATGCTAAAAAGCTTCAATGATCTGACAACAATATATAGCCCATGGTCGTCGAAGGGAACCCAGTTCTTCTAATAAGTCTAACAACAAAGTAGGGATCGACAGACAACAGGGGAGAGAGGGTGGAGGGCGGCGACCAAATTCTCTTCAACTTACCACCATATTTGAAAAATTTTCAGTTTAGTGTTTTTCCCGAGAAAATAAGATAGAAAAAACAGAAGAAATGTGGAAGAAGAAAGAAAAACGAGGACGATTTTAAACCACGATGATATAAAGCAAGATCGGGGCATCACTCATCAGAGGCATAAAGCAGTAGCTTGAAGATCGTCACCTGTTAAATCCACGACGTCCATGGGAGGCGGTAAGTTAAGATCGAAGGGCAAGGCTCGACGGAAAGAAGCGAGCACACAGACCTCATCATCATCAACAACCGAGGAGGACGAATCACAGTCGCTATGGCAGTCGTCCGGCGAAACTGGCTGCACCGGCCTCCGGCGAACCATAGACAGCGACGACAAAGGGTTAGAAATCCGCGGTCCACTAAACGACTCCACGGTGGAACTCAAACTGCTCGACGTAGGCCTATTAGCCTGAACACACTCAATCTTGGCACCATAACCGTTCGAATCGTGCAAATCCGGCGGCGATTGGTAGAACGGAATCTGTTGTTGAATGGAAATCGTGGATGGATGTAGAGAGAAGTTAGTTTTGGCCTTGGCTCCACGGAGGGTCCGAGCAGCATTATCGTAGGCCCGAGCAGCCTCTTCAGCCGAATCAAAGGTACCGAGCCAAACCCTAGTTTTCTTCCAGGGATCTCTGATCTCAGCGGCGTATCTGCCCCAAGGACGCTTCCGAACGCCTCTGTATCGTATCTCTTTGACAGGATTTTCAGGATGAACTGTCAATTTTGGTAGTTCTGTAGCTGTAAATGGATCTGAGGGTCTGCCTCGCCGCATGGATGAAAGCGGAAAATCTTCGAACCGAAATAAGACAAGGGGATCAAGAAAAAAAAAAAATGGCCGGAGATGGTAGATTATCAAGAGGAAACAAGGAATCGTTAAGCTCGGGAAGATGACTACCACATCCTTCGAAATCCGACTGTCAATTTTGGATCTCCATTTTTGTCTCTGGTTTTTCTTCTTCTTCAACCTCTAGGGTCCGTTTTATCTCTCCTCTCTCTCAGCGATGATGGTTCAGAGATCCGGGTCCGGGTTCACTGGTTCGTGTAATTTTTTTTTTTTTTTTTAATTAATTCAAGAAATTTAATTTAATGTAATTTAATTTCTTTGAGAAAAGAACGAAATGACCAAAATACCCTTAATTCTGACAGCACATAGGTCCTATACGTACACTCGACAAATAACCTATAATAATATAATTAATAGTTTTTATATCTTTTTCATCCTATCCTCGATAAAAATACCTATTTCTTTTTCTTTTTTTTTAATAATATAGTTTTTACATCTTTTAAAAAAAACTTTTTGACTCTAAATTTAGATTTTTAAATAAATTAATCAATAATATATAAAATATCTCTCAAACTAAGGTGAGAAAAACATTATTTATTTGTATTTCAAAATCATAGAGTACCGTTTTTAAGAATATATTTGAATATTTATATATATATATATATATATATATATATATAAAAATTAAAATGTTAAAAGGGTGAAAAAGGTAAAAATAAAATGTTGAGAATAAAAATTGAATAGTGGTGGTATAGTAATAATATTTAGGTGGATAGGTTATGGTAATGACACGTGTCAGTAGTAAGCAATGAAGTGTGCCCCCATGCTTCAGCAAAATTAGGCTTACTGTTCTTATTAAGCGGGTTTTCTTCCACTGTTCTTATTACTGTTCTTTTCTTTTTCCAAAATAAATGTAATAAATCATGCCCCGTAGAAATTGTCCTCTTGTACATTCCATTCTAGGCTCCCCTCGACATTTTAAAACGTGTCTGATAAATGAGGTTTCTACACCCGGTAAGAAATGGTTCATTCCCCCATCCAATCGCATGAGATTTGTCAATATTTTAAAACGTGTATGATAGGAAGGAGAGGTTTCCACATTGTTGTAAGAAATGTTTCGTTCCCCTATCTAGCGTCGTGGGATCTCACAAATCGGTTGGAGAGAGAAACCAAACATTTCTTACAACAATAGGCGAAAACACAAAAGTAAAAACTCTTTGAACTATGCTAATGATCGGGCTTGAAATGTTACGATAAGTATTTGAATTATGTTCAAATCGTAACTTGACTCCGAGTCAAGCTTATTATTATTATTATTTGTAATTCTTAACATAAATAAAGGCAAGTTAATTTTCTCCATAAACAGTTGTCTAAAACGGTTCAGGTTCGGCCTCATTAGGAAAATAAAACCAAGTTCATAACAACCTATCTTTACAAACCAAAAACTTATTTCATTTTTGGGGTGACAAGGTGATCGTACCAAGCTTTTTTTTTCATACTTAGATGTCTCGAAAAAGCTCCATTTAATGAAATTTTTTTAATTTTAAAAAAATAATACATTTCATGTATTAATTGATTTTAAAAGGCCATTTATTTAATTGATTCTTTAGGAAACATTTATATTAATTAAATATTATTGCGATACAATTAAAGTTGATAATTCAATTATTTTCCTAATATTTGGTTGGAGTTAAAAGTAAAGACTGTAGGTAACATGTGATAACTTTCTTACTATTGGGACACATTTTAAAAGGAAAAATAATATTTAAATAATGTTATTTACCATTGTTGGTTTGTTAACTTATGTGAAATAATATATTTTACATTAACACCAACAATTCCAAAATAGGTTGGAAAAAATTAACACCTGTTCTATACTCTAAAAAAAAGGTTTTAAATTTATTTCCTTTAAATTTATTTCGCTCGAGTTTGCACATACTACATTATCTAACTCTTTGATTTCAGGCATTTGGTGTGCAAGTTGATAATAGAAAGCTTGGAAATGAAAATATGAACTTTGTTTGGGGTATTTTAAAGTTTCCGAACAGATCGTCAATCGCTCTTATTGTGGAGAATTTTTCACAATGGGTGAAAGATGAAGCAATGTTGCACGGAGGTAGAAAACCTACGGATCGTAAACTTCTTTTCTTAGAGAAGAAACAATGATGATACGCGAGAAGCATCAGATAACTGTATGTCAACCATTGCAATAATACAGAGGATTCAAGTATGTAACGGTTGGGCGTACATAGATTTATGTGGTTTTTTTTGTAATCTCGGTTTGAATAATCTATTTTTTGTTTTTTGTTTTGTGAACTATACAATTGATATAGAGTTATGTCGTCAACCTAAACATTCCCAAAATATATGTTATATAATTTAAAAAAAAAAAATCAATCAATTTTAATATCATTTTGATTAAGAAAATCTTATAGAATATTTTTGAAATAATTCTTACTCAACCTCAAGTATTATGCTGGATTATTGAAGGGTGGGTCAACCCGATCTAAGCCCAAACACTGGTTCAAGCCCACTGGGCTCGACCTTGAGCCGAGTTTTAATCTTCACATTTTATGATTGGTTAGATTAAGTAGAATCGATGTTTAAGATGAATACTAACTTAAATATTGAAGCATGTTGAGCAAAACACGATACCCGTTAAAATTTTATTTTACAGATCATCTCATATATTGAAAGGGTTGAAAATTTAAAAATATTTAAGATAAAATATAAAATTTATAAATATTTTTATTAATTTAGCGTAGGAAAGACTCTAACCGGGTGAAAAAACTGGGCGGGTTGGCCCAAAACGAAAACGACCCGGATGCGAGAGACAGAACCCACAAAATGAATCGACAGCTACAGATGCCATCTGTCGAGAGAGAATCCAACAGACGATGGACACGTGTCAGAGGGAATTCCTTGTGTACGGGGAGTGGGCCCACCGCGACTGGGTTTCTCCAACGCGCAACGGACAACGTGAGTGCCGTTTTCCTGGGCCCCGCTCTCCCCTTCATAAATTAGATGACGGTTCATTTAATACAATTTCACATTTTTTTAAAAAAAAATTAAAATCGAAATTATCTCACAGTCAGAGTAAAGTCTCATTTTTTATTTAAACATTATATTTTTTAATATTTGTGTTGAATTAAATTTATTAATTTTAAATATGGAGTTTGAAAAACGTGTCTTCTTTTAGTGGAAAACATCTGGATTTGCCGTCGAATATACAGCTGGTAAATTAGATTCCCAATTTTAGAATGGACATAATAAATCTAAATTAAAACACAAAAAATAAAAATAAAAATAAAAATGTGACAATTAAATATTTTAATTATTATTTATTTTAATTAAATATAGTTGAACATTACTTGTTAGAGTTTGTATTTTTTACACGTTAGTTTATTTTTAAGGGGTGTTTAATTAATCTTTGACAATAAATAAATAAAGAAATAAAGGGTTATTAGCAGCATAAAATAATTGTTGGAGGGTGAGATGCCACGTGGAGGGGAGTGATAGGTGGGGAGATGGGAATGGAATAGGGAAAAGAGGTTCAAGTGGGGGCCATGGAATCCAAAGGGCAGATTGAATTTTGTACGGAGATCTCTGCCTCTTCCCTTCAACACAAATATTAAATTCCCCAACTAATTATTTAAACCTTACCAACTAAATTCAATTTTTACTCTCATTTAATTGGATCTTATGCTTACATAAATCTTTAAATTTTCAAATTTTTTTTTTGTAAGAATAAAATATTGAATTAATAAAAGCTAATAAACAGCACAAAATCGAAAGTTTATAAATTATTAAATATTTATTTATGCGCAAAAATCTATTTGATACAAATTTAAATTTAAATGAATTCGAACACAAAATTGAGTTGGTTAAAATGTAAAAAATTTACTGCAAATGAATTCTGAAAAAAAAAAAAAAGTAAGAAATTCGCAGCTGTATTAAAGTTGATGTCGACTTTATGTTATGCAGTTAAACTTTATTGTCATTTATTGTAATTATCATTATTATTATTATTATTATTATTATTATTATTATTATTATTATTATTGTAGGACCTTTTCTTTTCAAAGTAAAAGTATTTTTTTTTTCTCTCTTTTTTGGAAGGAGTGGTCATGTTTATTTAATGTGAACTTCTATATCTTTTTTGGAAGGAGTGGTCATGTTTATTTAATGTGAACTTCTATACCTTTTCTAAGACTATTAGCAATCCTTTCTATATTATTAAATTTCAATTTGTATATATTTAATTCTCGAGCTTAAAAAATTGTCTAACAAGACTTTTGAAGTTTTAAAAAGTAAATAATAAAAACAATTTCGCAGTTTTACATGATGACTCCAATTAACCAAACCCGTCTCCACTTTAGGACTCAAACCATTTGGACGTCCCTAATAGAGAGAGTGCACATCAATTACAGACGAGCTAACGATGTAACATATAAAAGAAACCAAAAATTAAATGAAATGAAATGGGAAGTATTACCAAGTGTATCTCAAAGAAATTTGAAGCACCAAAATCTGATCCGAATGCAAACTTAAATTCAAAGTCCCATCTGAGAAATGAAAAAGGAGTAAACGGCAAAAGAAAAGAAAAGGAAGGGATTGTTTTAATTTCACCTGCACTTTATTGAACACAAAAAATGACTTCCCCTGCCCCACAGCTTGCTCATCATGTAACTTGTTTCCACTCCACATTTATCACAGGTGAAATTGGGGCATCGGAGGTATAAAGTAAGAAAATTTGTAATTCCTTGACAACATACTAAACAACAGACTCAAAATAAACAAAATAACGATGCCTTCAACCAGATTGATCTTGTAAAGTTTCGGAACCACCTGGTAATGAGCATGAAACAGTGGTTGCCTCTTCAGCTGTGCTGTTGACTACGACTTTTGAATTCGTAGTTCGACGTTTGTTGTTCGAAGGATCGGCTTTCTGAACCCATTCAGAAGATTTAGATACCGTCTGGGGCAGGGCCTCATGAGAGGACATCGTGAAGTTGTTGCTTGGATACTTCATGAAAGATGAATCAAGCACAGGCAGAGTGAAGCCATAATTATAAGGATATGTTGCAGATGGGTGATCAAATTTACAGCTTGGGCCATACTTGCAGAGACCATACATATTGTAGTATGAACATACAGCTTGTCCCTGTGTGAAGCAGCCAAGCAACAAATCAACCAGATTGTGGGAGGATGAGGAATAAAGTTCACAAACAGATTACCAGCTAAATGGATTTCAAAAAGGAAGTCAACAAGCAGCAGAGATTATATAGAGTTTGTAGTCGATCATTATAATTGAAATAATTCCTGATTCTATTTCTACTACTCTGAAAGGAAAAGACGAGTATGTAGCTGCAGAGTTCCTGAATGGTTAAGAACAAGCACTTACGGGTCTTGAAGGAAGCCCAAGCGGATTTGTTGCTGATTGTGCAATTCTTTGTTTCGGATGATGGAATTTGCAATCAGATCCATATTTGCATGTGCCATTGTTCATAAAATAACGACATTCTGGTTGATCGGGTCGATCAGGTAGCGTTGGAGTTGGAGTTGCAGTTGAAGAGGCCAACTGCCCATTAGAATACGGCTCTTCCAAATTGATAGAATTGTAACCAAGATTGGGAAGAACAGGACTGACATTGCCCTGGTAAGACATGAAAATGGTCATAAATAATACTCTGAGGCAACATCAAGAATCCACAAACTTCTGTTTAATTGAATACAAAGCATACCTAAGCAGATTGATCTAAAACCACCGAAAGGAAACCAAAAGAGCTGAAATCTCCTCTCAAGCATTGTATGCGTAATTATGTACAAGAAATAATTACCACGCCTCTTACATAGTTGATGAATTTCCAAAAAGTTGAAAGAAAAAAGAAATATGTCTACAAACTATATCAATTATCCTCGTTTTTTTCAAGAAAAAAGCACAAGATATTCATGCCCGGCAGTAAAAATGTTGAACCCATAAGATATTCATGGCACATCTAAATTGAAACAACAGGAAGACAGATATCTTCTATCAAGCAAGAAAGAAAGCATGCCAATGAACATAACATATACTCTTCAAGAGCATTGAGATAGATAATGGAATATTTGGAACATCCCAATTTGAATAACGAATGCTTCATAATCCATGAACAAAAGAACATGATGGATAAAATAGCAGGTTTGATCAGAAATCATGGTAATTCAGTAGAACCCTTGTTCATTGAGACAGATACTAACCACGTAAGTGTTCCAGTCTTGAGCAGCTATGGCACCTTGTGATGGAGAAACCAAGACAGGCACAAAAGATTGTTGGCCCTGTACACATGGACCAGGCATATATTGTACTCTAGGCAATGACCATGCGGGAACTGCACCAGTATATGGCACGCCTGATGCAGGCATGAATGGAGTGCCTGCAGAACCCAAAGCACCAGGTCGAGCGGGATGTAACATATTTCCAACTGGGGATGGCTGGGGATGATTGAACTTGCATGAAACTCCGAATTTACACGACCCAGTTCGCAAATAGTAAGGGCATGACTTTTCTTCCTGCAAAACCATTAGGTTCATCAAAATCATTCTGATAAATGTGAATGCCAATTAGCTAATAAGACACAATAAGCAGAGCATAACATTGATAAACCAAAGTTCCACACCTGTCGCATGGGAAGGCCTAAAATATTAAATCTAACAGGCCCAGCTCCACGTCTATCTCTTGGATGGTGATACTTACATGATCCTCCATATTTACAGGTCCCTGTCTTCAGAAAATACTGCAAATGCGTTCGAAAATGATTAATTCAAGGCATCAAAAATGGTCACCAAACAGCTCTCAGATGAGTTTCACAGGGTTTATCTCATTTCACTGCTCAAGAAAGTTTTCAAATCTAGGCTATAGACTTCATCCACATTGTTCAAAAAGTTTCGTAGATCGAATTACGATAAGGACTCAATCAACATCTAAGAAACATAATAGAGGGTTTATCTCATTTCACTGCTCAAGAAAGTTTTCAAATCTAGGCTATAGACTTCATCCACATTGTTCAAAAAGTTTTCGACAATATTATCACGTAGATCGAATTTTGATAGGACTCAAAACAACATCTAAGAAACTTAATAGAGAGTTTATCTCATTTCACTTCAAGAAAGCTTTCAAATCTAAGCTATAGACTCCATCCACATTGTTCGAAAAGTTTCGACAAGATTATCACATAGATCGAATTACGATAGGACTCAATCAACATCTAAGAAACTTAATCTCAACAATAATACCTCACAGTCGGGTTGCCCAATTCTTTCAGGAAGTTCCCCATTATACATAGCACCCTGTATGATTAACAAACAGCAAAAGAAATAGTTTCCTCAATTATCAGTAGATAGAAGATCATTGTAACCAGGTAGAGCATAGATGATAATGTGACATCAGATTCAATCAAGAGATTCCAGTTTTCTTCCACAAGCAAAATAACTTATACCTGAGCAACGAAGGCAGGATGATTAAAGCGACAATTACTTCCATAGCTGCAAGATCCAGTTCTCATATAATATAAGCAATCAGGTTCACCAGGTCGATCGGGGTAAGGGCTTGATTCTGCCGCGTCGCCTCCATCTTGATTATCACTGATTTCCAACCGCCAGAGCGCCTCTGAGATATCTGATTCCAAAAAGGGGGAAATAGAAATCAAGAGATCAGAATGTGATGAACAACAAGATGATCTACACTGCGCTAGGAACTAACTTCCTTCGTTTTTTCTGAATCGTCAAAAGATTCTCCAACACTAAACAACTTCAAGTAACAAAATCGATATAGCGAAATAAGAAGAAAATGAAATCTCTCAATGCCTCCCCTACGCATCGAAACATGACCAAAGCTCTTCAGAACAAGATAACAGTGATGTTTGAATACATTAACCCAGAATCATTGTTCAACGAAGACAGAGACAGAAGAGAGCAATGAAATCGCTAATTTCACGAAATTTTTAACACACTTCAACACTAGAAAAAACGTTCGAACTAGAAAAAAAAAAACCCCGATCATCGAAATCCAGAGTCATTAGATGGCTATTACAGAGAAACAAGGATCAGATCCTCACAATCCCATACAAGTGCATAAAAATCGTGGAAGCTTCAGTGTTACCAGGGGATTGGTTAGGAACAGCATTCCTCTGAACTTGCAGATTATCTGGCATCGGTAGTAGATACTAAAAGAAACCCTTCAAAAGCTTTTCAAATCCAACCAATCAAGCTGAAGAACCTACTCAAATCTCCCGGGAAAAATCAGAGAACGATTATTAAAAAGAAAAAGAAAACAATCCGAAATCGCCCAAAAATTCTTTTAAAAAGCAAAAGCATTAATTAATGGTGTGATCTTCCGCGTATAACAAAGATGATCCGAGTCTGAAATTGATGAGCGAAACCAATTTAGAAATCTTATAAGAAACCAAGGCGAGAAGGGAATCGCGGATAGATTGTGAAGAATCAATGTGAAATTCACTATTGTTCCAATTCGATAAATTCCTTTTATTTATTTATTTATTTATTTATTTATTTATTTATTTATTTTTCCCCTCTTTTCCCAATTAACGATAATACAAGTTTCTTCACGCTCGTGTACGAATAATAAATACGGGAAGTCTATTGAAATGACTATTTTACCCTGATCGTTCCGCCGTTAAATTCCTTCCGTTTCCGTTTGTTATTGCCGATGAGCGTAATGAAGCGGTAGTTACGTCGTTAATTCGTTCATAAATACAAGGGCGTGTTTGGGTTCCATTATTATCGTTATTATTGCCCATTTTTTAATAAGTCAGAATTCAATAAAATTATTAAATGTATTATTATTACTACATATTATTCTTGGTTTGTTTGGTGTCATAATGTAAATAAATTCCTTTACCAATAAAATTATATTTTAATATTATAAATAAATAATTATATTGAATCTTAGACTTAGATTTAGATAAATGTTACCATTTTTACTCTATGGTACTCCATCCTTTAATTTTAATATAAAAAAAACTATATAAAAATTTCTATAATAAATGTATAGATTAATGATTAATTAACTTTATTAAACTCACAAATTTCAATTCCATTTATTGTATTTTTACCCCTCTTCCAAAATGAAATTTAACTTGTCCTAACTTAATTCAGTAAATTTTGTCAAGGAATTTTTCTATCATATTTACGGGTTTAACTCTAAGCTTAATTATAATATAATTCGACAAATGTCGTGATATAATTTAAATATTTATTTTAGTTTTATAAAATGGATATTTGTGCAACACCAATATTTTCCTATTTTTTTAATGTTATAATATTTGATACTTTATTGAAATTAATGACGTGGTAAATAAGAACAGCTATACACATGGAATAAAGTTGTAAATGTATCTTATTTTCCTTTTATTTTTCAAGGGAATTATTATTTATTGTCTTTACTCTTTTTTTTTTCCACTTTTTTGGAAATTAGAGTGGGCCTCAAGAATCCACGATGCCTTCTTTTATTATTTATTTATTTATTTTAAATTCCTTACTTTTTTTATTTAAATTAAAAATATATATATTAAAAAGGCAGTACGCGAAACTTGTACCACTGAGATTTGTTGTATAATTTCTAATTTAAAAAAGATAATAATTAGTAATTATAATATAGGTGACACGTCATAGATTTACAGATTTTAAAAACAATATAGCCTACCAAAACATTAACCCACATAATATAATTCAAATACTTTATTTTAATAAACAATACAATATGATATACAAATTACAAAACTATCGAATAAAAAATATTTTCTGACGGATTTATTGGATGAAAATTAAATTTTATGGAAAATTCATGGAGTAATAAGGGAGGGTATATACGTCTTTTTGACAATAATGAAAAGAAATAAACATGATTATTATTAATTTTTAACCGAAGACTTTATTGTCGAATATTGAAGAGAGTGTGAAGGGGGGAGTAAGGGCAATATAGTCATTTGGAGGGTCTGGTTCTTTCGCCGTTTAAGTTGGCGAAAATTTGTCGACGTGAAAGGGCGCGAATGGGGGAGGGGCGGTGGCGAAATGTGGGCCAGAATTTAAGGGCCGGGCCCACATAAACTGTCTGGAACCATTCTATGTGAAATGACGGAAATGGTATTGAAAAAAATAGCTTTATTTCCAGATTGGAAGGGTAGAAGCGTCATTCTATTGTAACTTGAATTTTTCGATTATATTGTTATTATTATCTTTATTTTGAAAAAAGTGAAAAATCGTCGCCGTCAGAGAAATTTGAGACTGTGGCAGAGACCAGGCGCCCCCAAGTCACGTGCTTGTCCCGTGGAGAACCAATGAATAAAAACGGGTCTCTTAAAGGCCCAACCGGTTATATGATTACATCTTATTTTCATTTATTATTATTTTTATTTTCCTCTCCTCCCTTGCAAAATAATACTATTTTTTACACCTCCCATTTAAAAATAAATAAATTAAAAAAAAAACCCCAAATTTAATATTAATTTACTTTTTTATTTAAAAAATATATCGATTTTTTTTTTTAAATTACACATTTTAAACCTTTAAAATAGGTCTCTACATTAAAAAAAAAAAAAATACACAAATACCAAATTTTAAGGGTATTTTTGTAATTTAACGATCTAGTTTTTTTTTTTTTTTTTTTTTTTTTGTGGGAAGAAAATCTAGCACAAGAGTGCACTAAATCAATTTCTTAAATAATAGCATAACCAAACCAAAAAACTTTTGTTATATATAGAATTTTGCAAAAAAGGACCGTAAAAAGTAATTTTAACCGAACAAAAATAAACTTTTTGAAAATATAAATAAATTTTGGAAGTACATGAACTAAAATGAATAATAAAAAAAATAACGACGGGTATAAATTAATTAACTTAACATCATGTCATATATAACATGCCACGCCATTATTTCGAAGTAGAAGACATTCTTTAAAGAAATTAAATAGATACAATAATGAATGGATAATGTAACTTTAAATATGAATATTTAAACGTAGATATAAACATAATTGAAACCACGTAGGTCAATCAAGGCATATATTTAGTGGATATTTGGTAGCAAATTACTAAAAACATCTAGAATAATTATTGTATAAAGATTCATTATCGTTAGAATAGACCCCTATTTGTAAAAGATGGACTATCCAACGAGACCCACGAGTGACGTTAAGGTGAAAACATAAAGTCTAATGTCTTTCAAGAACTTTAATAGCGAGAACCGCCCTACACAAGCGTATATATTGAACATGGACTCAAACGTGGAGATAATGCCCGTCGCGGAATAGTCCAAAATATCCTTAATAGACATCACACTCATATACGATTGTACCAATGATATACTTAATATAGATACACGTTTTGATATATCATGCACATGAGTCATCTGATATAGAAGCTGATATATTTAATAGATATACTTGATTTAATGTATCATTAATATATTTAATTTGATACATAATTGATATATTTAAAAATTCGAGAGAGTAGAATTGAAATAATTAAAAATAAAAAATATATTTATATTTATTTTCCATATTAGCAAAACTAAATAGGTGATGCTATATTTACAAATATGATAATATTTTAGGTGAGAGAAATAATAATTAAAGAAGAAGAGGGGTAAAATGGTCCAGGGGTGATTAATTTGAGCCTACGAAAAGTGTTGGGCAATGCCTAATAAATGAGGAAAATCAAGAGTGGGGCCCAAGATAAGGAAAGACTGTACCATAGAAAAAAAAAAAAAAAAAAAAAAAAAAAANTAAATAAAAATATTATTTTTAAACCCTAAAATATCCTTCTTCCTCTCCCTCTCATTGGACGCTCTCCTTCTTCCCGTTGTCTTGTTCACGCGCTAACTCTTTTCGTTATCGACACGCGCCATACTCCTCCCGCCACGTGTCGCGAATATCGCTCGTCTCTTTTCCTTGAAGTATGTGAATCTTGGACGAACGCCACCAGTGATCCTCTACTCTGTTTACACCTGAACTCGGATGTAATTATTTCTAATTTTCGCAATTAATTATTCATAATCAAATAAAATTTTATTCTATAGTTCGTGTAATCATTTCAACTTTATCGTCGTTAAAAAATGTTAAAATTTGATGAATTTTATTACATGAAATCAATATATTGATTAAGGATTAAATGTTTATAAAATAAATTAAATGATGATATTTTTCATAATAGGGATTAAATTGTTACCAAAATAATTTAAAACCATTTTTAAACGACAGCCACCAAAAAGCTATATATGAAAAAGGAATTTAAATTACTATAATTACCCCAAAAAAAATAAAAAAAAAATACTCTCTGTGTCTTTATCTCATATGGGATTGTGATGAAATTTAATAAGGGTGATAATGGAAGGGTGGTGGGACAAAGAGGTCAAACAACGAAGTGGTAGCATTTGAATTTTGACCACTTGACTGACTCTTATTACTCTATATTTCTTTATGTGGGAATCTTGTATTCTTCTTGTATTCTTCTTTTTTTAGTTCACAATCTTCACACGCAATAAAGACAGCTCCTTCCATGCACTTTCTTCCTCTATTCCTTCGTTCCTCATTATTTTTTTATTATTTTATTTTATTTTTTCTCTTTATAATCAAATTGGTTTACTTTTCACCCTTTACGGCATCATTTTTTTTAGCAGTGCCGTGAGAGGGGGATAAGTCGTAGAGGAGAATTTTGTTTTGTTTTGTTTTTACACACAAAAAAAAAGGGTCTGAAGATAAGAATTTGGGTGGGAGAGTGAGATAATCCAACTCTTTTAATGGGTATTGAATTAGAAAATAAAATGAATATACACTAGAAATTACATGGGGTTTCCTTTTATAAACCCCCCATTAATGGGTATTTCCCTAAAAGAAGGAAACAGAGCTAATGGGTAATTATCTAAAAGAGGGGAAAAGAAGGCGACGCTAGCAAGGACAGACAGGAAACAAATGGTGGAATAAGTCAAAACATTCGCAGGTTTTGTGGGATTTTGTTAAAATTCTACTTTTAACATCCCATGATATCGAATCCCACACCTTACTCTCACAGTTTATTTGCCTCACAAGAGAACACAAATGATGTTTGATTCAAACTTAAACTTAACTTTTATAAACCATAATTCCCAAGACCAAACAGAAATTGAACAAACCATCTACAAATAACGCAAACTTCTTCATCTCAAACTACACAAAGGCTACACTTTATTAGCCAAACGGATTTGAAATTATTCAAATTAAGCATTTCATAACGAGGTTTGAATTCGACACACTTTAGGGTAAACTCATACCTAAAATTTAAATAATACCAAAAGTTTTCTCCCCATCAAGCCATCTCAAAGAGGCGGTTTTTGGGGATGGTCAAATTGAAATAAGATTAAGGAGGAACTGAAGTATAAAATGAGATGAAAGAGGAAGATGCTGACAAAAGCATAATTAGCATGGTAATGTTAAAAGACAGGCAGTTGGCAGTTGGTCAAGGAAGTTAAAGCAAACATCAATTATTGAAATGAATAGGTCAAGTAAAGCAGCAGAAGGCAGTATTCAATTCATGGCTGGAGGTAAAAAAAAAAAAAAAAAAAAAAAAAAAAAANCGCCTTCAAACCACAGTTTTTGGTACTATAGGGATATTCAATATTTATGGTCCTCAACTTTAGACCAAAATAACCAAAAGGATATAGGAATGGGTCATCCAACAACTCTTTATTGCTTCTAGTCAAAAGCAGGCTATGACGAATCTTAGCTGCCGCTTCTCACGAATCATCCAAACATTCTATTCCTAATTTTGTTTTTAAAGCCTAAATCAAGGAGGATTACAAGCGCAAAGGGAGGGCAAGGTTGACAAATGGGATGATGATTTCGACATTAAATTGCAGAAGCCAGAATGTACAGGATTTTACTGAGTTGTTGACCCCGTCCAAAAAGAAACTGTCACTCACAAGATAGTTTTTGTTTTGGAGATTACTTTGTGGTTTATTGGTAATTATCAAGAACATTCTAAACAGAAAAAGGATCAAGAAACTCCCATATTTTGGAGTGAAATATGGCCTAAAGTTTGGAAGTCTCCGTCTAATAAGATTGACATCAAATACTTGACTGATGCGTTACTCAGTCTTTTCTCTGACTGTCTCACGGCTCAATGCCACCAAATGGCTCACTCTCTAGACACTACCCCATGTTCTCTATTGTCGTTCACTTCAAAGTCAGACTCATATACAAGTGAAGATGCTATTCCAAAGCTTGTTCCAGGTACAAGGGCATCCTAAAGTTCATTGTAACCATTTTAAAGAACACAGGCTTCCAGAGCGATGATTGGTTCGAGGAAATATTGACTATCACAAATAGGGTATGGATAGAGGAATAGATGGTCACCAAAGGCTAGGGATAAAATACCCCACCCAGGTTTTTAGATGGGTACACGTAAGCTTAACTCAAAAAGACCCATCTATGTTGTATTTTCCTAACACGTGGACTATTGTGAGCATTACATACAATTGAGCTAAAGGTGCATCTCTATAGAATTTCTATTCCTAAATGGTCAAATGAACTTATTAAACCGCAAGAACCAGCACCTTAATTGTTCCCTGGCTGTTAGCAGTGAGGATAGTAGGACTGTTACTCTTCCAGCAAACAGCACTGATGAAATAAGATCCCACATCATCCTCCACATCGGCTGCATCAGGTGAGCCAAATCTATGCCATGTCAGAGGTCTGGATATTTCCTGATACAGAGGCAAACCCTGTGTTAGTTCTAGGATAAAGAATGGAGAACCACGGTTTTGAATATAACTAACCTTGTGGTAGACAAAGATTTCATTTGTTTCACTGCCACAAGCAATGTAGTCTTTATTTACTGTGAGACCAACAAAGTTTTTCTCATTTGTATGACCTCTAAAGGTACGAACCTGTCGAAACAAAATGGATGAATTCAGACAATTCTTCAACAATTTTTTTTAAACTGGAATGCATGCATTATGTATATACTCACTGGCAGATTTTCCTTTACATCCCACAATCGTAAGGTGCTGTCTGTAGATGCAGAGGCTAGCTCACTGTTCGATAAAAATTTTACATATGAGACAGCTTTCTTGTGACCAGTGAAGACGTGAAGTGGATGGCTGATTTTTCTTAGGTCATAATAATGAATATTATGATCTGCTGAACCAACCTGAAGAATAGCCAACGATTTCATGCCTCAAGTCTCCCCTTTCATTATTTATTTTAAAGAACCAACAACAAACCGGAACCGTGGAGCAAATGATCCAATCACAGAACAAAAAGATGCATGATAAGAAAATATAGACAAAAAATAGATACATTCCTAAGCAGAAATGAAGTGTGATGCTCCAATAGGAACTTCAACAGACAAGTGCAAAAGGCAAGAATAAACTCCAGAAAAATAAATTGAAGGAGCATACTGCAATGTGATTGCTGGATCCAGGATTGAATTTGACACAACAGATATTGGCCTTCATGTCGATATCAAGGACACTGTTCTCCTGTTTCATGCACCAAACTTTGACCTGCATGTTAAATTGAAAGCAGATGCAGCAAGTCATTATGAAACAGTCAACCCATAACCATCATAAGATTCCACTAAAAATCAAGTTTATTTTGTCTGTCCGCCCCCCAACCCCAACTAGGACAATGCTATCAAGTTGAGATATGTCCTGCCCAAATTTCACCTTTAATTTAAATTCTGATACAGTTACTCTGGAAATCCTCCTGGCCCTAAAACTAAATATTGGCCAATTGAGTAAAATAATTCTTGATAAGGCTCAAAGTTGTAGGTTTGAGAAAGGTAAGTTAACTGAAGAAGGGAAAGGTACGATGATGTTGTGAGAATGATACATTTTGAACATGCCAAATGCTAGGTATCGGTTGAAAAACATCTTTAATTTGCTACAAAGTTTGTAGAAAATTTGAAGAAATAAGAGACTAATAAAACCAGGCACAGGACACCATTTCAAACTAGATACTAGTTATTTATTCACAAAGAGGCTCCTACCATAATAAGCGATAAAGGGTATTCGTATCTCAAGCAGAATTTTGTTCACACACCAGGTGTCCATATATTGCTTCCTTTCCTTCCATTTTCTTATTTTATATTAATTTACTTTTATTTTTATTTGNTACAATCATGATCTCTAATGTTTTTTTATTTATTTATGTAGTTTCTATCTTATCCATATGATTTGAATGCATGGTGTACCCCTGATTTTTCAATAGTTCATGCGCCAAAAGCTGTTAATTGATTGAAAACATTGACAATCACAAACTTTTATTTTGACGGAGTCAATTTAAGGGCACTTTTATCCTTTTTCAAATGAATAAGGATCAAGCTGACCGAACAAAACTTGATCTTTACTTTTTAATTAAAAAAAACAGTTAAAATCCAAACATCTGTTGTGCATATAAATGTGTTAGAAAATGCAGATAAATGAGGAACACAAATTTTTCAGCAGCCTATAATGCCAATGTTTTTGCAAGGAAATAGAAGCAGCAAGAAGATGCACAATCAAATAATGATGCTACACTAAGAGTACATCAAGAAGAATCACATAATCTACAACCCACATCTATTTTGAAGCATATAGTGAACTATTTTTATCTTTAAGAATACACAACACCCTGTTTGCATACAACCATGAACAAAAAAATTTCTACAATAAATAAAATAATTAAGTACCTTGCAATCATCACTACCAGACACCAACCTTGACGGTTCTGTACATGAAAAATCAACACTCCAAGCACGTTTTTCATGCTCTTCATACTCCAACACACTCTGAGACACAATGTTAGACAAGTAAGCTATTCTAGTATAAACTCCTGATCGGATAAGAGAAAAGTAGTAAATGTTAAATATAGGAAACCATGTGGTTATAACTTACCTGCCCTCTATTTACATCCCAAACTGTTACCACACCCTCGTAGTCGCTGCTAGCTATAATGTTTTTTGATAGTTTGTTCCAACTCAAACAACTTAGTTTTGCACGTGTTGACATTTCCACTATAGGACAGTGGACATCAGTAGATTCATTTACAACCTATAAAAAAACAGCAAGAAGGTTATGAAGGTCATAGAAAAGCTGCATAGCTTCATAAATAGACCTTTCATCATCATCATCATTGGTACCATAGAATGACCAAAGTACAGCAATCATAGTCCAACCGACAAGCTCTCCACCAAACAAGGGTTAATCAACTCCAAAATCCCGTTCATTAAATCATTATTGATACAAATTCCTTATAAATTATGTCAATAATGGTAACGACTCATGCCCAAAATTCGAAATTCAAATTCAGCACCTGATGACCCTAACATTCCCCTGCAACATGATCATGTTACTTACTCCTCGCTCCTAAGAGTGAAAATTATCCTCACAGACCAACACAAGTCCTTCCAGTATGCCCTCACTCACATGCATCTTAAGAAAATTCCTCAGAGGTCACCCACTGTAAAATTGTGGTAAGTAAAGCATGCTTAACCATAGAGTTCCTATGATTGAGCTACCGAAAAGGAAGGCACTTGTTGGCATAGGTAATGACAAACAATTCTTTTAAGTCCTTCTTAATCATCCTATTCCCAGGATAGCTCTCATTTAGATGTGGTCATAGTTCATTCATGTACTCTATCCCTACTCGGGTCTCACATGCTCATTAGCTTCCGCCTTGATTCGTCCCCGAACCATACCTTACTGGGAGAATACCGCTCTGATACCATTTATAATGACCCATTCCTAGGATTCGGATCAGGATACAAAATCCGGATCCAACACCTGAGTGACCCAAACATTCCCCTGCGACATAGCCACATTACTTACTCCTTGCTTCTAAGAATGAACACTATCCCCACATATCAACACAAGTCCTTCCAACATGCTTTGTCTTCACTCACATGCACCCTAGGAAAATTCCCCAGAGGTTACCCAACATAGAATACTCCAAGTAAAGCACGTTTAACCATGGAGTTCCTATGATTGATCCACCGAAAAGGAAGGTGCACCTTGTTGGTATAGGTAGTGACTTTTAATTCTTTTAAGCCTTTCTTGATCATCCTATCCTCAAGATCGCTCTCATCTAGATGTGGTCTCGGTTCATTCATGTGTCCCTCCTATACTCGGGCGTCACAGTAATCGTTATGTGGAGAGAAAGATCATATCATGGCAATACTTTTGCCAAATCAACCATAGTATGTGCTAATGGCTAGAAATTAATTAGGGGCTAGGATTTGACATGTTCACTGAATACAGAGAATGATTAGGAGGAACACCACGAGACAAAAAATCAAGGAGTAAAGGCATCTAAACATAGACATTACCGAAGAGAAGTCGAACACTTTTATGCATCGAGAAACTCCAGCAGTAGCGAACAATTCATCATCTCGGTCAAATTCAATGCTGAAATATGATAAAACCAAACAATCAACTCAAGGAAACTTGAGGAACATGCTATAGTAACAGCAATAATCCTGATGAACAATCTCAATTATATGACAAAGTTCCAGATTCAATTTGCATTGTCACTAATGAAATTAAATTTCAGAAATTCTTGACAGCCGGCTGCCTCCCTCACCTTGATACTATGTTGGTGGAGTGAAATAGATCTCCATGTCTAAGTTCAGCAATGACTCTCAAGCGACTATTTATTCAACAGAAAGAAGTTGCATTATGTTAGTCATGTCTGAAATTTTTGCCATAGTTTGCACCAAATATATACAATTCACTTAAGGGACAATAGCCTACATCAGCCTTCCTACCTGTATCGCGTGAAGGTAGTCAATACTGATTGAAAATCTGAAAGGCCTGCAGTATATCCTTCTCTGTGTATAACATTTTTATCCTTTTCCTGCTGGTCTAGCAGTTGATTTGGCAGCTGACGTCGCTTTTGCAGATAACATTCTTGTAGGTCATTGAACTGAAGCCACAGAAGGAACTAGAATCAGAAGAAAAATAATAGCGAAGAAGAGGAAGGAAGAAAGGAAGGAAAGAAAATAGAGAAGAAGAGGCAAAAGTAAACTCCATTAAAAGAAAGATAAGAGGAAACTTAGACAAAAAAAAGTCCAAGCAATAGAACCATGCAATACAAAGATCTGAAGAAACCCAAGTTCCCCACCATTCATACACTACCAATCATCAATCAAAAAGGGAGAAAAAAGGAGAGAGAAACATTCTAAAATTTGTTATGGTGGAATCATAGAGCTGCTATGATTTGAAGTCAAAATCACAGGAGGATAAATATTTGGTCTCTTGGTTTACATTTTGCTGTTGTGATTTTTATTTGACAAAATGTGTAGCAACCAAAAAGCCATAAACCGGAGCCCAAGAAACAGGTTTTCTTTTTTCTTTCCCTCTTTTTTTCTTAAATTTTTTATTTTTTTTTAAAGAGAAATAACTTCCATTAAAGTGAACGAAAAGTGATAACTATCATGACAAGCCAAAAGAGTTTAATCAAATCCACATAGACAAGAAAGGGAGTAACCAAAAAATTCAAGAGGATTCACCAATTCAAAATAACAAAAACAACTTGGTCAAAATGCTCATCAAACTCCCTATGTTCATCATAATGCTAAGATTCTTCCTTCCTTCCAATAAACCAGCAATAAAGACAGTATCCAACAGAATTCCAGGTTTTCCTTCTCATTCTTACGATCACGTGTAATTTCTTCCACCATATCTTTAATTGAAAGCCAGTGGCTCCATGCTGAGTTAAACCTGTATTCTAGATTTCCTTTTCAAACTTGAAATAATCCCAGTATCCCAGCCGTCTCCAATTAAATGGATTTTTGTAGTAGCCCAAACCCAAGCCCAAGCCCACCACTAACCGATATTGTCTTCTTTGAGCTTTCTCTTTCATACTTCCCTCAAGGTTTTTAAAATGCGTCTGCTAGGGAGAGATTTCCACACCCTTATAAAGAATGCTTTGTCTCCTCTCCAATCCACCCCCCCTCGGGTCCCAGCATCCTCACTGGCACTCGTTTCCTTCTCCAATCGATGTGGGACCCCCCAATCCACCCCCCCCTTCGGGGCCCATCGTCCTTGTTGGCACACTGCCACGTGTCCACCCCCTTCAAGGCCCAGTGTCCTTGCTAGTACGCTGCCTCGCGTCCACCCCCCTTCGGGGCCTAGCGTCCTTGCTGGCACACTGCCTCATGTCCACCCCCCTTTGGGGTTCAGCCTCCTCACTGGCACACTGCCTCATGTCCACCCCCCTTTGGGGTTCAGCCTCCTCACTGGTACATCGACCGATGTCTGGCTCTAATAACATTTGTAATAGCTCAAGCTCACCGCTAGCAGATATTGTCCTCTTTGGACTTTCCCTTCTGGGCCCCTCAAGCCCCTCAAGGTTTTTAAAACATGTCTGCTAGGGAGAAGTTTCCATACTCTTATAAAGAATGTTTCGTTCTCCTTCCCACCGATGTGGGATCTCACAATTTTAGTGCAAGAGACGGCATATGTATGTCGCAAGAGGGTTTCCATGCAGCCAAGGGTCCTCCCAAACCTCACTGTGTTCTTATTTCCTGGTCTGGAGCATGATAAGAAATTAGCTATTAATTGACTAGTGCTAAAGAGAACAATTCTCCCTCAGACCCTCCACAGCTATTCTGAGACCAACTCCTTATCCCTATGTCGCTTTTGGGCCTGATTTAATCATAGGGGGGAGAAACAATTTTGCAAATTAACAAGATACTTTGCTTTACCTCAGTACACCCTTAATTGCGCATCAAAAATTAGACAGGAATAAGGTTTTTTCGTTGAAAACTCTCTCTATTTCTATCATTAGCTGATGATCAAGGCAACAAGACCCATACCACTCTATTTGGAAAGGGAACTATCCAAGGAAGGTGAAAATTATCCTTTGGGAACTCAGTCTCTCCTGCTTAAATACTTATGACAGGCTACAAAGAAGATCGCCATGGTTAAATATATCTCCAAGCTGTTGTACCCTATGCAAAGAAGATGAAGAATCCCACGTGCCTACTCCTATACACATACTTATTTAATCTAACCGCTAACATTGAATATCGAGAACTGGAAATAACTATGCGGCGAGAATGGATGAACTGAGAGGTATATATTGAAAAATGAAGCATGTCAAACAAAACCTGAGCATGGACCCGTTTTTTCCTTGCAACAGATAGACCAGTATGATTCACTTGTGGTTCTGGCCCATTTAATGCATCCTTTCTGTAGAGTCCATAAGTGCTGACTTGACTCCTTGAATCTGCTTTCTTATTTTGAAAATTTCCAGCAGATACAACACCCCAGGTGTTTAAAGAAGTAGAGGTAGGCCCATCATTTCTCTTATCCGTTAATGACGACCAAGGTTCTCTAGCTTTCATATCATCTCCAGCCATATGTAGCTTCATAGAATACCTGTCCCTTGCACAATAAAGTTCCATCCTATGTCTCTCCACTGCACTTATGTCCGCCTTAATAAACTGAAGATCAGTTTGCACCTGTCAAAATAGTTATGAAGAGAATAATTAGATAAATGATCACATAGATATTGAGCTGAAAAAACCAAAACCAATTAGAAAGTTTTTCTTAAATACAGGTTATCAGTGCACAGGTATCCATGACCATTTGCTAAAACTCCCTTCTAGATGATTGCTTACCTCATGCCCTCCTGGTAGTGAGTTCAAAAAACAAATTCTCTCTTCTAACTCTAACCCAAAAATACCTTTTTGCACCTCACACATAAGTATGGACTACTGGAGGTCTATAATAATCATATACCACAACTACAACTAATCACATATATTTTATTAATTGATACAAAGGCAAGTACATTTCACAAGCCGAAGTTTAAAATGCCCAAATAGAAAAAGGTTAAATAATGTGAAATGCAATAGTCAACTTTAAACAGCATCGTCAATACTGACAACATGCAAAAGATATT
The DNA here is from genome assembly GCF_002806865.2 of Cucurbita pepo subsp. pepo. Classification (NCBI taxonomy): domain Eukaryota; kingdom Viridiplantae; phylum Streptophyta; class Magnoliopsida; order Cucurbitales; family Cucurbitaceae; genus Cucurbita; species Cucurbita pepo. The sequence goes on from NC_036653.1 coordinate 7,526,740, forward strand.
ACTGAACTAGAGGAAAAATACCTCACTGAGCTCGCTAACTTTTTGCTTCCTCAGGATATGTAAGAAGTCTGTTAATATATTCATATTTCTATCAGATTCTTCTTGTTCCATCTTTCTCTTCTTCTCAGAAAGCATTGACAAGAGGGAATCCAACTCCTTAATTGACACATCACAGCCCTAGCAAGAAAACAAGAACACTATAACGCTTACCATTGCTCCATGATGAAACGCATGAAGTACAAAAACCTAAATACAACTAATATCACAGAAGCCCAACAATTCAGAGGCACGCAAAGGTGTAAATTGAGACCATAGTTGCTAAGATATTAAGTAATACTTCCAATTTAAAATTTATGCAAACGCAAATCAGATGTAGTGGGGCCTTGTTGACTAACCTCTTGTAAAGCACGGCGAAAAAGTTCAATGGGGGTTGCAGTTTTTGCTATTTGATGAGCAGACGTCTTCTTCAGTAGCTACAATGTGGTACAGAGAAACCGTATCATGATCAGCTGCATTTTCAAATCAATCATTTCAAAACAAAGATGTCCATGTCTGTTCACTAATATGCATACATTAGGTTACTAGAACTAATTTTTGGTTAAAGTAGAAGAATAGACATAGAATTAAGCATATTTATCTGATAAAATATTATTCTATTAATTATAAAAGAACAATCATTTTGATTAGGAAAGTAAAAGAAAACCATATCAATATGAAGAATCAAAAGAAAATGACTGCACAGATTTCAATTGTACTTCAGCACTAGAAGTAGTAGAATGAGATTGGCATCTATATACATGCTTCATAAAATAACAACATTTTAATGGTTGCTATAAATATTATAAAGTTCAATGCTTAAACTGCATCGCCAATGAAATTAATCAAGAATATTAATAGAGAAAACACGCACGCCAAAAAATAAAAAGTACCAATAACAGACGATTTCTCAATATGAGAAGAGGATATGACTACATGGAAATAAATTTCAACTCATTGGCAAAGACGATTAAAATTTAGGAAGCTATTATTTTCACTGAACTAAACTTCCATTAGAAATCGGCATCAGTGATTGCAAATTCACTACCTAGTTTGGGTCAATGATCATTCTTAGATGATTCTACATAAGGGAGCTTCGCATTTCAAACATTCAGATCATCTCATTGTTACGTACAGCGTCTAATTCTATAGAGAGACCCAAATTTTATTCTAGGCTAATAAAACACAATCCGCACATCGAAGAGTTAATATCTTACATTGCTTTATAAGATATATAGTACACTTAACTGGAATCTTAACTAAGCCACTCCAAGTATGAAAAATAGGCTCAAGTGACGTAGTAATGCTATAAATCTATAATAGACGAATCAATCAAAAAAAATAAAAATAAAAAGGCAAAAAGGAAAAAAAGACGAAGTAGGATTTGTAAGACAAAAATTACTAAAATAATTCGAAGAGAAAAGGTCGACAAAGCTAGTAATCTTATTCATTGTCTAGTAACTGATTGTATAAGCTATAAGCACAAAAAAATCAAGGCACATAAACAGCACAATATAAGTATAATGATCGAATCTTTCCTATCTCAGACCTTGCCGGGACATTTGTTCACAATTTTCGTAAATAATTTCGGAATTTCCTCAAGACCCAAAGCAAGCACGAAAATTAACCCAAAGCACAGTATAAAGTCATCAATCGCAACAAACGGTGCATAAAAACTCGAAATAAGAAGTGAATTAAAGAAAACAAACCTTGTCAAGCAAGAGGTTAGGAAACAGCTGGACGGAGGTGAGATGTTGAGCACAGCAAGGGCAATCGCTCTTGTTGCGGAGATGAGTGATGATGCACATATAGCAGAAACTGTGGCCGCAGGCAGTGAGGAACGCATCCCTAATGATCTGCATGCAAATCGGGCAGAGGAAGTCCTTATCCAACTGAGCTGAAGCTTCGCCGACAGTGTCGAGCTCCGCGAGTGAGCAATCGGGAATTGACGGCGCTGAAATCGTCGAAGACAGAGGCTCCGTCTTCACCGCCGGAACCAAGGCTCCGGTTGATCCTTCGTCCATCTACCTTTCTGAGGAACGAGTTGTCTGAACGAGAGCAAAGTAGGAGAGAGAGAGAGAGAGATAGAGAGAGGAAGAGGGAGGCAAAGAGAAGGAGAGAATGGAAGGACCGAAGGTGGAGAGTGGGACCCATGATAGTCTTTGTGAAGGCCACAACGCCCCACGTGATCATTGCCGCCAACGACGTCGTTCTGGTTTATACGTTATTTGTGTTGGGCTTCTTATTCCAAATCTTACATTGACTGTCAGCCCGCCACGTGGGACGATAGAGATTTGGCTTCATTTTTTTACTTATGTTCACGTGACTGATTAATCACAATAATAATATTATTAATTACAGTCTAAATTATAATTAATATGTTAATGAAATTTTTGTAGTCTCAAATGTGAACGTCTATAGATGATTTTTAAATATTTACAAAAAATAAAATTATATGTTTATTATATCTTAGTTTATATACTTTTTAGTAATTTCAATAAATGAAATTAGATATTTATCAATATACATTCTAAAAAATTTAAATGTTTATTTACATTTTATATTTTTTTCTATTTATTTTAAATGACAATATCATTATTACTTTTATCAATTTTAATAAAAATTAAATCAAGCTCGTAAGGACTGATTTAAAGATTCATTGGGTATTTCCTATAAATGTAGACGATTCTAAAAAAAATAATATTTAAATTTAATCGTAAAATAAAATTTTTATGGAAAAAACAAAAACTCCCACGTGCGGTAAAATAAAAGGGAAGCAATTTCACGAGACGGTCCATAAGGCCCAATAAACGTGACCCGGAAATAGAAGGTTGTCATGGGCTTCAGGCCCAAATTTTCGTAGAATGCGAGCCCAAATAATTTCATTCAGCCCAATGAAGTAGGTATCTCGTTATTCATTTTTAAATTAAATAAAATTATTATATGATATGTGAACTTATGAAATTTAAATTAAATTAAAAAATTCAACAAACACTAGAATTTAAAGACCAAAATATTTCTATAAACAAAAATAATTATATTTATTAATGGTGTATGGAATAATTTTTAATAATTGAATTAAAGTGGTCTCTTATTTTGAGCATGAAGAACAAATTAAAGCTTTTATTAGCCAAAACATAGGTATAATATAACAACAATGGAGGGAGAGAGAATAATATAATATAAAAAAATAAACTAGTTATACAACATATAACATAGGTATACAAGCTCAGGAGGAATAGACAGAAAATTAAAACATCCACGATTGAAGTCCTAAACACTTGCACGGAAACGACTCGGCGGGTGCAAAAAGTGAGCTCGACCCATGAGGATAAATGAATGGACTTGCAAGGTCAAGAAAAATTTGAACAATTTTCGTGGATTGAAAAGGAAAAAGAAAGACGTAAAGCGAGAAAAGCTCAGGAGAGATACGGCCGTGAGTTGCATCAAAAGGGAGGTGTAGGGTTTGGGGAGGGTTGGCGGGGGGAGAGAGGGAGAGGGTCAGCCATGGGAGGAGGAAGGAGGAGGAGGAGGTGGGCGGAGAGAAGGGCGGAGAGATGGGGAGAGAAAGAAGAGGTGGAGGAGAGGGAGAGGTTGAACAGTGCCATGATGGGAGAGGAAGAAGGAGGTTAGGGGTTATTTATAATCAGATGGGAAGAGAGAGGAGAGGGTATAATTGGGTGTTTTTAATGGAAAATGCTATCGATGTGTCGTTTTCCACATAGGAAGGGGACAGGATGGATGGTGAGAGTTTGTTTTCTTGGGATTCAACGTTACCTATTCAATGTCAAATGCCTCTCTCTCTCTCTCTCTCTCTCTCTCTCTCTTATTATTATTATTTTTTTAATGCAAATGTAATTTATTTATTTGTAATAAATTTTTGAAAATTATAAATATAAAATTTTGCATGTTTATTAATTTTCTAACATATATTTTTAATTATAAAGATATTGGATAACAATTAATTACAAAATTATTAAAACGTGTTATATTTTGTGGTCTGGAAGCCCATAATTTCCCACAGTGAAAATGTACAATTTATGTTAGAAAACGACGTAGTTTCAAGGGTGTAAATATGTAAATGAAATTATTTACAAAAAAAAATATTTAAATTTCAAAATTTGAAATCTCAAACTTTCATAACAAAGGAAAAAACAACCAAAAAGTTTTCCACAAACAAAACATTTATATTTATTGCAAACTATTGAAAACAACAACATGGGAGGCTGTCTGTTTATTAATTTTTTAAAAATAATAAATAATAATAATAAAAATAAAAATAAAAAAGTACTTTCACTAAATAGGAAATTGTAACAGGAAATTGGCAAAGCAGTAAGACCCATTTATTGGTTGTTATCAACAAAAAAGAAAAGAGAAAAATACAGATTTTGACCATTCAAAAAGTGCTTTCTGTCTCTAAAATCACTATTTTTCTCTCTGGGGAATCAGAAATTAAATAAACAAAACCCTAGGGACTATGCTGCAAATAGTTATTTTCATCAAACTCTATACCCATTTCCTGACAACTATTTTTATTTATTTTTTTACCCAAAAGGGTACAATGGCAAATTTCCACAAATAATAATTTCTTTAAAATTAAAAAAAAAAAAAAAAAAAAAACCCTTCCCATTTCCTATGTAATTATTACCTTCATAGCCATTGCAGCGGCAGAGATCTTCAGAATACAATACTGCTCCAATGTATGGTCAATCTCATGTGGCCCTTCTTACATTTATTATTCTCCTTACTCTTTAAAATGCCCCTGCCTTTCTAAATTATTACAATATTGCCACCCCCTTTATTTAAAAAAAGAAATAAAGCTCTGCTTTCTCCCTATTAATTAGTGTTTGACCGTGGGGGTTTGACTTCACTATTAATTTTTCATAATTAAACCTAATTCTTTTTAATAAAACGAGAAATCTCAGGGGGTTTTTGGTAAGAAAAAAAGGGTAAAAAGTAAAAATATAAGAAAGATGGAGGAGTAAATTTGGAAGTAAAAATAAAAGAGGGGAGGGCACTGAGAAAGTGACAGTAAAGGGAGGTTTAATTGCATATACTTGAGTGCCTTACTGACAGATTTTGAATATGGAGAATTAAGAGCCCGTGAAGTCATCATTACTTATTGCGTCATCCCACTTCATTCTACTTTTTTTATTCCCTAAAATGCCCACTCCGTTTCCATCTTATACCTATTTTACTTTCTTCTTTTTTTTTTTTACTCCCAAATAATAATATTAATCAAGTTGCCCATCATAATATTAAAATTTTAAAATATAATAATAATCAAATTGATTCACTATAATTAAATTTAATAATAATATTATTAATCAAATTTAATCCTACGAGTGGCTTTAAATTTTTATACTAAACACCAGCGAATGTAAATTCATAATGGGCCTTGACAAGACCTCAAGGCGTGGCCCAATAGGCCCAACTTACATGAATCTCAGGCCGTTATGGAGGTTCTTCATTCCTGGTCAAACTTGCAACGTGCAAGAAAAAAGGGAAAATTTCCAATCAACTTATTACTATTATTCTTACGAAATTTTAAATTTCGATATTTTTGTCAATATATTCAACATTTAGAGCTTAATTATAATATAAAAAAACTAAAAAAATATAGTAAAAATAACAAGAAGATGTGAACGTAGTATAAAATATTTATTTATTTATTTTGTGATATTTTATATTTATAAATTTTGCTTGAAATATGGAATTTTATAAAAACAAAATTGCTATAGAAAAAAAAAGTTGAGATTCCATAACTTTATTTCAAATTGTACGTGTGGGAAGATCCAACATCGGCTAATTTAGGGAATGATCATGAGTTTATAATCAATGAATATTATTTCCATTGTTTTGATACCTTTTGGGGAAACCCAAAGCAAAACCATGAGAGATTATGCTAAAAGTGACAATATCATACCATTGTGAAGAGTCGTGTTCATCTGACATAGTATCAGAACCATACCCTAAACTGTTAAAAGTGGACAATATCATACCATTGTAGAGAGTTATGTTCATCTGACATGGTATCAGAGTCATGCCTCCTCAAATGTCGAACAAGAGTATTGTGAGTCTCGAATACATAGTAAAAAATGACTAAGACTTCAAAAGAACGAGTTGGATGAAAGTCCCACATCGGCTAATTTAGAGAATAATCACGAGTTTATAATCAAGGAATACTATGAGGCCTTTTGGGGAAGCCCAAACTAAAGTCACGAGAGTTTACACTCAAGACACGCCCACTAGCTTCCCTGATTATAAACTAAAGTCAGGAGAGCTTACACTCAAGACACGCCCAAACTAAAGTCACGAGAGCTTACACTCAAGTAACGAGAGCTGACTAAGACTCAAGACACTCAAGAAATCAAGTGCCCAAACTAAAGTCACGAGAGCTTACACTCAAGTAACGAGAGCTAACTAAGACTCAAGACACTCAAGAAATCAAGTGGGCGTGTATGATATTGAAGAGGACATTTCTCTTTTTCATGCCAGCTTCCCTGATTGCCCACTAGCTTTGATTGATAACGAAATCTTAGACCAAAAACAATTCAAACCCAAGCACGCCCGCCGACCTTTAAATTTAATTGGGAATCCTTTGAAAGTTGCTTTGCCAACAAAAGCATCACGCCACACCCTCTTTCCTCTAGCCGCCTCTCACATTGCTATCACTATGAAATCACCGGATATCGAATGGTATGCTAGCAAGAAGATCTCGAACGGGTAGATTGTAAGATCTCATGTTAGTTTGAGAGAAGAACAAAACAAAATAATATCGGCTAGCAGTAGGCTTAAGCTGTTATAAAAAATTTATATTTTTGCAATTCATAGCGTTGGAATTTTCATCATTTAGTGTATTTTTTTCAAAATTTACGTGATTGTGCTTACAGAGAAAATTAGGTGATACTCTAGAGTGTGCATGCACGAGGCAAGAATGTTTGAATCGTCTTTCGATTCAATAGATGACGTTGAATAGTTCACGGAAGCAAGGTCTAATTGATATCCAAATGACTTGTCACTCAACCGCTGACCCATTTAGTGTTTGTCTATGTCACCTTGAAGCTTACTTTTCAAATTCGCGTAGAGATAAGCTTAGTAATATTAATATAATAACGTGCATGGGGTTTAAAATAAAAGGCCACCTTGTTTTTAACTAAGCTTAAATGAGAGATTAGTCTTTACTTAATATAATTAAGCATGCTTAATAAACGCACTAATTCGGTTTAACGGCAGCAATGACGACACAGGCAGCCTTTTTCGTATTTTTAATGCAATATTGCCCTAGCCGTCCAGCTGCCCAACGGACGGCAATGACTATGAATTATGTGGAACGTATTGTCGCCGTGTAAATTAATGGTTTTATAAAATAGCTATGACGTGGATTGGTGAGGAAGGGTACGTGGCAGCTGTGGCCTCGTGATGGAGCATATTCCTCTAAAGGTTCCATATCCGGCCCCACTCCCCCAAACCCATGTCATCATTTCACGTTCCAATTCTCACCTGTCATTTTCTTTTTCTTTTATTATTATTATTATTTTCGTGTAAAACAAATTATATAAAATGATCCCGAATATTATCTTAACTAGTTTTTCCTTTTATTGTTTATATTTCAGAGTTATAAATAAATAAATTTCCACGTAATAATTTATTTGAAATTTCCACGTAACATTAAAAAAAAACACGAACTTATAATAATTAATTAAAAATAGGAGAAGTAAACATGACATAATTATATATATTCGATTTAAGCGACATAGAATTATAATAAATAATGGACTAATAATTTAAATATTTTTTCAATTAAACATAGTTTTTTATTTATTTAAAACATTGAATTATAAAAAGTTTATTATATTTTTTAATAAAACTTTTAAATTATTGACTGTGTTTATGAAAATATGAAATCTTATCCATTCATTGGATAAATCCAACCCACTGATAAAATTAAATTTTATAATGACATGTCTAGGTAATATCCACTCACGTGTCTTTATATAAATAAAAAACAATTTACGACATGAATTAAAAAATAAAAAATAACATTCCTTACAATTTAAAAATTAAGAGATATAATTTAAGAAATTTAGCGTAAAAAATTAAAAAGAAGTTTATAGAATATTGATTGAAAAATATAAAAAATTAATAAAAATATTAATTTATACAGTGAAATTAAGCTGAAAATAGTGTGACATATAGTTTATAATCTTTAAACACCTACCAGTTAAAAGAATAAAATACAATTAATAGAAACAAATATTCCATTATCCAAAAAGAGAAAAGAAAAGAAAAAAAAAAAAAGTCATGGTCCAACCTCACACTCACAAGTCACCCGCCATACTTTTATTTATTTATTTATTTATTATGTTCACTGTCAAGAAAGAACAAAGGAAGAAAGGAAAAAAAAAAAAAAAAAAAAAAAAAAATATATATATATATATATATAAAATAAAATCAAAGAAAGAAAAAGGAAAGCTGGAGAGGCACAGAAGACATGGAATGTCCATCTTGATCCCACAGACTTCTCCTTCCTTCTTTCTCTTCCACATAAAGGCGCAGTTTGCGCAGTATTTCCATTGTCGTCGTGATAATCTTCTCATTTTTCTTCTTCTTCGTCTTCTTTTTCTTCTTCTTATTCAGCTGTAATGAAATTCGAAGAGCAGAACCTGAAGCATCAGTCTGAACAGAGGTGCAGGAATATTGAGTTCGATACAATCGATCACCATCGCAGTATTTCGTCGCTGGTTGAATGCGAAGACTGCGAGAGGGATGGTGACGGCCTCTATATCCCTCCTCTCAACTTTTCCATGGTTGATAATGGCATTTTCCGCTCCGGCTTCCCTGACTCTGCTAACTTCTCCTTCCTCCAAACCCTAGGTCTCCGTTCCATTATGTATGTATGTTCTTTCGTTTGGATAGTACTCATAGTATTTTCATTTCCAGTGTTTTTGTTCTGCTTGTTTACGGTTCAGTATCTATGTTTTGACTTTGTGTGATGAACGGATTAATGATCTTGCATCGACTCATGGATGCAGATGTTTATGTCCGGAGCCGTATCCGGAACACAACATGGAGTTCCTCAAGTCGAACGGGATTAGATTGTATCAATTTGGAATTGAAAGCTATAAGGTGCGTTTTCGTTCATTTTTGGAGTCTCCTTTACTTATTAGAACCGCTGATGTTTTAAGTTAAATTGTCTTAGTTAACGACTCGACGTAATAATTTTTATATTTGGATTAGGAAATTACCGTGTTAATGTAGATGTTCACCCTGTACGTTATAGCACGTATTTTAAATTGTGGAACATTACCGGAGAACGCATGAGCAATTTGGCATGGAATTGTTTATCACGTAATCAGGTTTTCTTTTATAATTATGAAGTTCGAATAGTTAATGATTTTGCATCGTCGAGTATGAAAGAAGTTTATAAGCTTCCAAGAAGGCAGAAGTCTGGATGTCTTGGGCGTTGCAGGCTCTTCAGACTGATATTTGTTTTGAATTTCTGCATGATCTCGATATTATGCTTTAGTCCTCGAATTGCTGTTATGTAGAATATCTGTTTGAAGGATAAGTTATGGCGTGTATCAGTGGAAATTTTTGCTAATATTTATGTCTGCTACTCGCACTGCAATGTTGTTACAATTATATATACTACCTGTGAAAACTTGATCACTGAAGAGGTTGTAATTGCGGGAATTGTGCTCATCCAAGAATTGGTATAAAATAAGATTGAATTTTTTTTAGGTCTCAGTCCCTTGAAGTTGAGATGCAATAAGGAGAAATCCGTTGTGCTTGAAATAATGGAACGTGATACCAGTCCTTCACCTCTGCATCTGCAGACGAACGTTTAATCTAATCAACACTTGATAATAGATACAGCTTTACGGAGATTGATATTTGGAATTTGAAAATATTGATTACTTAACAAAGTTGCCGTGGGATATCTTTTGAGGATTCGGAGATTGATATACGCCCGCATGCACGAAATCTATCATTGAGCTACTAGACCGTTAGTGTAAACATGTGATTTGAAACATAAAACTAATTTTCTCAGCCAATAGAAGATACCCGATTTGATCCGCCTGTGTTACTATCTGTATCATATGTTCAGGAAATTAATTTCCAGCGATATCATGTGATATTAGGTTCAATTACATTGATTACCGAGTATAATATGTTCTTAAGTTTTAGGAAACTTGAGGGTTTTGGTAATCCTTTTCCGTTTCTCTGTTGATTCGAATATCTACTTCATTAGATCCTTGTAAGCCGTAACTCCACTACTCTGTCAGTGAACTTTGTTTTCATCCTTGCTATATCAGTGGCTCACTGCTCCATTTTTTTTTTCCAATGCTCAATATTTATACCCCGGTATGGATGCTTGATTTATGGTCTCTGTAAGTGGTACTATGATGCTATGGTTTTGTTCTAGTTGAAATGAGAATTCGCAGTGATATATGCCTGACTGTGCCAGATTTCATAGTACTACCGTTACAGTTATCTGACGTTGATATTAATATTTGTGTATTCAGGAGCCATTCGTGAACATTCCGGATGATATGATTCGTGAAGCACTAAAAGTTGTCCTTGGTACCACTGAATATCATCTTAAAACTGATTGACTAGGTATTATTTTGTGAAGATTGTTGTTATCTGATTAGGTTAATTTTCTCAATGCAGACGATAGGAATCACCCAGTTCTCATACATTGCAAAAGAGGAAAGGTAATCACCGTTTCCCCCCTATGCTTCCTTCCCACGAATCCAAGCTCACTACTCTCTTATCTATAAATTCTTCTCTCTGTCCAGCATCGAACAGGTTGTCTTGTGGGATGCCTTAGAAAATTGCAGAGGTGGTGCCTCACTTCTGTGTTTGATGAGTACCAGAGATTTGCAGCTGCAAAAGCAAGAATTTCAGACCAGAGGTTTATGGAGCTGTTTGATATCTCTGACTTTAAGCATCATCCCATGTTATTCTCATGCTCAAAGTGGTGAAAAATGATTACAGAGGGCAGATCTTGTGCTGGAATAAAATGGAAAAGACAGTACTTCCCTGAAATCCTTCTAAGTAATTTAGAGATTTTTCTTTTTTGCATTTTTCCTTAGGGATAATGACGAATGTTTTCATGTGTACACCTCAGAGTATTCTATACCCTTACACCTGCCTGCACTCTTTCTGAATCACCCTGTTTGGTTTGCAAGATTTCTTTGGTGGACCTAGGGCAGTACAAACCTTCAAGCACCTTACAGTTCATATTAAAAGTTCTCAATCTTCATCACCCTGAAGTTATTCCTTCCCTAAATTATTATAAAAAGCAAGGCACAACTAGAGAGGCATGGCCCTTGTCTGTATTCTTTTGGATATGAATACTCTTTGCATGTGAAAAGAACTATAATGTGCATGCATTTAGTGTAATGTTTGATTTGTTTGGACCAATAAAATGGCAGTAACAATTTTCAGCTGTTTGATCATTCATCTCTGTCCCTGGTTTCTTCGAAGCCAAAGCTCGAAGCCCGAAGCTCAGTGGAAAAAGCAATCAATCAAAGGTACTTTATGCACCCTATCAGCTAATAATTCATAATTCTCGTTTTAGTTTCTTATGGAACTCTTGTCGGATTCATTCAGTGTATTGGAAACTGTATTTCACCATATGAAATTATTATTACGGACATCAGTGAACTCTTGATAAATGATTGGAGGACCATCTCCTTAATCTTTATGGCTTAATTTAGGTCCATTTAGAGGGAATGACTAGAAATTCCATTCCCATATGGACTGGACTTCATTTTTCGAGGTTGCTACTGTTTGTGATCACGGGCAATGATTGCATACTCGGTAGTGTTGATGGATTTGTATTCCGAAAGAAGCGAGAAGAAAGAAAAGCAAAGATTCTTGATTGAGTGAAAGAAAAGATTCATAATGATTACTGGTTTCTTATTGTTTGTCTTTTGTTTCTCTCAAGCCCCTTGGCATATTCGGGGTTAAAGTCAGCTTAAGTGAGGTCGGATCAAATGTTGATCCCACTAAAATTGCTCATATCGACCGATTATCCCAAATTCATTGATAACCAATGATTTTGATTGTCCATGTATATAGAATTACTAGGTCATTAAATCCTTTAATTTTATGTCCAATACAAATATAAAATTTTAATTTTGTGTATTTTGATAATTTTGTAATTCTTAAACCTACTAAATTTAAGATTAAAAGATTAAAATTGTAGGATTTGTATGACACAAAATTGAAATCCTACTAGGTATTTAAAAAAAAATATCAAGAACTAGGCGATTGAAAATTGTGGGACTAACCATTTTATTTGTAGACTTTATATTACATCATTCTGTTCTCATTTCAAATAGCCTGCATTATTGATATTAAACTTAATACCAAAAAAAAAAAAAAAAAAAAAAAAAAAAAAAANTTTCACACGTATAATAACGAATTTAAGGGTTGTTCTAAAAGTTAAAATTTGTGAAATATTTTAAAATATAGTTCTAGAAATGTTTTGGATTTGGATTGTTCTATGTTAAGATTTTAAATGAAATATCTATGTAGAACACAAATTAATAGCCATGTTTATTTTATGAATTTAGTTTTTTTTAATAATAAAATTTGTGTGCTGAGTAGTTTCATTTACGTTTGGTATGTATAAAAGATATAGGTATGAGAATGTGAAAATATGAGAGGAAAATTTTGGGTTATAATTAATTAAAAAAATTAATCATGGATGCACCAAATTCATTTAAAACTATATATATAGAGGAAATATTAGACTAAATGTGGAAGAAAGGGTATTATCGTAAAAAAAATTCTTAAATAAAATTTCTGATGATACTTAGGCCCAATAGTCTCAGCCCACCGGCCCAGGAGCACATCTATATATATATATATATGAATTTTCTTATTTCAAAAAATAGAAACTAGTTTCCTCCTCTCAGGAGTCGGAAATCAGAAGTATTTGAACCCTAATTTCTAGTAAATCGGACGAGATTGAAGGATGTCGGGGGTCACAAACACGCAGCAGGAGGAAGACAAGAAGCCTAACGATCAATCGGCGCATATCAATCTGAAGGTCAAAGGCCAGGTTGGTTTCCTTCTCGAGAAATTAAGTTTATGCTTGAAGGTTTTAATGCTGCTGATATTTCTCTCATATGTTCGTAGTCTCTTGATGTTTTCTGGCTTTTTCCTTCTCTTTTCTCGCTCTTTCTACTATCGAATTGCTTTTGGGTGTTACCGAAAGTTGAATCCCGAAAATGGAACTTTTTTTGTTCATCTTTCCCTCTCAGAATCTAGCAAAAGTCAATTAAGTGATAGATGGAATTGTAGTTTCCATTTTTTGTGTAATAGTTAACAAAATTCATGTCATAGCTTTGATTGATCTTTTTGGCAAAGACTTCGTAGCTGCATGCTGTTATAAACTACTATCTGGGATACTGGGAGTGAATTTTACATAGCCGCTGGTCTTCCTGTCCTGTCCTAGATAAGCTAGTGATTTTTTGATATTCTTCTAATATACTTTTCATTGGGATGGACTCATCACTTGTGCATCGAATATCTGCTCGATTGTTGCCTTGCTGAGCATTGGCTGCACATTTACATTTTTGATCTTTCAAACTGCACTGTTGGGATATTTATCTATGCATGAGTACTAAAGCATTTGTGGGGTTCCTTTAAGCTTCAATGAGTTGGAGTTTCTCAAAATTCTTTCACTCTATGGTCTCCGTTGTGAGTAATGGTACAAATTATAGTGATTTGATTGGAGGACCGGTTTAATCTATCTATTGAGTTAATTTCTCAGTTTCTTTTCTGTTCTTTGTTTCACTTCAGCTTGTACTGTTTCCTTTCTCCTTCATTCTTCTTTATCAAGTTGATTATTACATCAATTCGTTCTTAATCAATTTTTGTTAGAAATATTTTTCTTGATCTTCCTATAGTGGGATGGATTCCTTGTTGCATTGTTTCACTTTTCTCCATAAAAGTTAATTTTTTGTACCAAAGAAGTATGTTCTGAATCTTTGATTTCCTATAGGATGGGAACGAGGTGTTCTTCAGGATTAAAAGGAGCACTCAGCTGAAGAAACTAATGAATGCTTACTGTGATCGACAATCTGTGGATCTGAACTCCATTGCTTTTCTATTCGATGGTCGTCGTCTTCGAGCAGAGCAGACCCCGGACGAGGTATCCCTTTCTCTAATCTAAGCACAATTAGATACCCTAGTATGGAATTTCATGAATTTTTAGTAAAATCATGTAATTTTTCCCAGCTAGAGATGGAGGATGGGGATGAGATCGATGCAATGTTGCACCAAACAGGTGGATCGAGTGGTTGATATGGGATACGTGGTCCTTTAGTATCTGTATTCTGATTGAAAAAGGAAAATGTGGGTCATTTAGATTCTTGCAGGTGGTTTATATTAGGTGTAGATTCTGGAAAGACTTCCCAAAGTTTATGCTTTATGTTGTGGCTTGGCTCGTTGTATGGATTGAACGCTCTGCTTATTTGCTAAGTTAATTACAATGTACCTTCCTGGTTTCCTCCTCATATATATATATATATATATGTATATATAGATATATACCAAACCCACTTGGAAGATTTTGAAAATGGTTTAGTCTCTCGTCGTGAATCCAACGCAATTGATAGAAAAAAGTGTTGGGAATTTCTAATATCCTTTGGAATTTGGATTTTATAATATTCGAATTGTTTTTTTTTTATTATTCTCTGATACTTGTAAATAGTGGGAATCGAATTAGATGTTTTGTATTATTTAATTAATTCAGGGGTTTTTAATTAAAAAATGTTGGGTACATTAAGGCTAATTATAGCTTGTTTATCATATTAAAATGTTTAGATATCCTAAAGGTGGGCCTTCTGATAGTCAAAGCCCAGTAAAAGTGAGGCCCAAATTGCCATAGAAAGCCCATTTGTCTATTAGGGTTTGTGTTTGACGTCTATAAAATCTGACCGTCATCTTCCCCATTTGTCTATTCTGATTCAATCTGCTTTCTTAGCTTCAGTCTTCTTGGATTCATAAGCAAGGTATTTTATTATTGTTTTTATTTTATTTTATTTATTTTAGTCTTGAGTTTATATCCCAATGAGGAAATCCTGGAAATTGCAAGTGCCGTATGACACTTAGTGAATGATATGAAATGGATATCTGAGGGATTCTTCTTCTTCTTCGTCGTGCCGACTCTCCACCACGGGTGACTGAAAGAAGGCTTACCGGCGACACCATTACCGGAAAACCTACGTAGCCGATCTCCCCATCTCTAATGTCAATTATTTCGAAACTAAATCCCGATTTAATTGGTTTAGGTTAGTCCGATCAGTGAGGGCAAAATGGTCAATTTGCATAATGTTTTTTATTAAATAATTAAAAATTATTTAGCAACAAATATTCCACCCCATTACCAACGTGGCATCCTCCTCCACAGTATCCGATTCCACGGAAACTAAAAGCAAAAGTGGGATACCCGGATTAACCTTTATATATATATATATATATATATATATATATATATTCTTTAAAAAATGCTTTCAAATTCAATTCTATTGATCATCTAACTTGACTATATAGCTGCCATCATTCTAGCGTTCATTTTTATTCCTCGCAAGACAAGAATCTCATTTTTTTTTAAGATGGAAGAAGTGAGAAAATTTGAGCATTTGAGCTTACTTAGATAGTTTATGGGTATTAATTTGTGAAAGTTAAAAGAGTTTATTGAATTTTGGACCATAGAAGAATTGAAAATGGTAAGCTGGCCCGTATGCAGCTAGATTCTCCATAAAAATACCACATTATAAGAAACCATAAAAAAAAACTAAATGGGAAACTTTATGCGGGACAAATTCCATCCCCACACATTCACACATTTTAAGTTGAAATCTCTCCCTCTCTCCCCAAACTGAATAGAAAATTAGGCCAAGTTTTAAACCCAAAATTTTGATGTTAAGCTATGCCTGTGCTTGCAATATATAAGTAACTCGATCCCCACGAAGTCGGTCCAAGTGGTCGAGGACGAGCAAAGGAAGGAAAGGAATATGAAAATTTGATTAAAATCAATTGAATAAACATATGCACTGGATTTCTTTAAAACTATATATAGGGGAAACATTATATTAAATGTGGTTTTAAGTCATTACCAAAAAGGGTACTTTCGTAAAACAATATAAATGATTTTTTATTTTTATTTTTTATTTATAAAAAATTTATGTTGATAGTGAGGTCCATAGATGAGTTATTGGGCCAATAGTCTGAGCCCATTGGCCCACTGTATATGATTTCTTTTTTTTTAAAAAGGAAATACTTATTTCCTCTTTTCAGGAGTCGGGGAAATCAGAAGGATTTGAACCCTAATTTCTGGCAAATCCGCAGATTGAACAATGTCGGGGGTCACGAACACGCAGCAGGAGGAGGACAAAAAGCCCAACGATCAATCGGCGCATATCAATCTGAAGGTCAAAGGCCAGGTTGGTTGGTTTCTTTCTGGAGGAATTAAGTTCATGCTTGAAGGTTTTAATGCTGATATTTCTTCAATGTGTTTGTTGTCTCTTGATGCTTTCTGGCTTTTGCCTTCTCTTTTCTCTCTCTTTCTACTATTGAATCGCTTTTTGGTTGTTACGGAAAATTGAATCCCGAAAATGAAAAAAAAAAAAATTCATCTAATTATGTTTTGTTTTTTGTTTTTTTGTTTTTTTTTTTTTTTCCCTTCGAAACTCTCTCTCAGAATCAGCCAAGTCAATTAATTGATAGGTGGAATTATAGTTTCCATTTGTTTTTGTAATATTTGCAGTTTTGGTCGCATTCAGACTGTTCCATTTTTCTTTTTGTTTGTTATACTCACTCTGGGTAACAAAATCCTGTCGTAGCTTTGATTGTTCTTTTGGCGAAGACTTCGTAGGTGCCATGCTGCTAAAGTACTTCTGGGTTACTTGGGAATGAATTTTACATAGATGATCAAGACCGAGTGCTGGTCCTCCTGTCCTGTCCTTGATAATCTATTGATTCTTTGATATTCTTCTAATATACTTTTCATCGGGATGGATTTGCCACTTGTGACCTGCTGGGTTGTGGCCTTGCCGAGTATTGACTGCACATTTACTTTTTTGATCTTTTAAACAGGGCTTTTGGGGTGTTTGTTTAGCTTGAATACATGAGCATTTGTGGGGTTTCTCTGAAATTTGGTTGTATTCTTTTGTTCATTTTGTTTGAATACATTACGAAATAGATTTTTTTCAATATCACTTCCAATGGCGTGGTTTTAATGTATTTTAAAGATTCATGTAAATGTGTTCTAAACCAAGCCTTAAAAAATAGAATGGATTTTCTAAGCTTCTATGAGTTGGGAGTTTCTCACAAATCTTTCACTATTTCAACGAAAGGATCAGTTGGGCCATTAAATTAAATAAGAATAGTGCTGTAAAGTCTGGCACATGTCTAAGCAGCAGAAGAATTAAGTCTATGAGCCATCTTAATAGTCAATACATACCATGGGAATGTACATCTGTGTGGTTTTAATTTTTTTTAAACCTTGAGAGGAATGCCGCTTTGTGGTCTTCGTTGTGATTATTGATACAAATGACAGTGAATTGAGTGGACAATCGGTTTAATCTATCTACTGAGTTATTCTTTTTTAATAAGGCTAGGAAGAGCAAGGAGATTGAAAGTGCTTGTGAATGCTTAGCTCCATTTTTCTGTCCCAAAATTTTCTATCTTGGAGTGATTGATCCAATGTATTCATCTTCATAGTTAATACATTCCATGGAAATAATTTTCTTGATCTTCCTATTGTGGGATTCCTTTTGTGGGCTTATTTTTAATATGCCTTATTGCATCGTTTCACTTTTCTCCATCAACAAAATTATGGGTTTGTATTTGTGAAAGACTAACCTCTTAATTCTGAAATTTTGATTTCCTATAGGATGGGAACGAGGTGTTCTTCAGGATTAAAAGGAGCACTCAGCTGAAGAAACTAATGAATGCTTACTGTGATCGACAATCTGTGGATCTGAACTCCATTGCTTTTCTATTCGATGGTCGTCGTCTTCGAGCAGAGCAAACTCCCGACGAGGTATCCCTTTCCCTGATATAAGCACCCCATTAGATACCCTAATATTAAAATTCATGAATTTTTAGTAAAAGCATGTAATTTTTACCAGCTAGAGATGGAGGATGGGGATGAGATTGATGCAATGTTGCACCAGACGGGTGGATCCAGTGGTTGAAGTACGTGGGGTGTTGGATATGCTCCTTTAGTATTAGTATTTTATGTGTGTCATAATTATCTGCTTAAGCCAGCAGACTTCTAATCCCTGATGTCAATATTATTATTATTATTATCTTCTCGTATCACTTGTTACTTGGGTGGTTGTATGGATTGAAAGCTTCAGCAGGAAGCATTAGTAGCACATTTGGGAAGTTAATTACAATGTACCAACCTGTTTTTTCCTCCTTCACTTTGAAAATGGTAGACCATTTTAATTTCATTTGAAAGCTTCAGCAGGAAGCATTACTAGATGATTTGGAATCGCGAATACCATTAATTCATTTGAACCACACAGAATGCTTCAAAAAAAATAAATGCTGATTCGATCTTTACTTTTATATTTCTTATAATATTTTTCATCAGACGATTCGCTTTTGAATAATATGTCAAAATACTTCAACGTTTCATTTTAAGTTCTTCGTATCACGTTTCGCTTTCGAATAATATGTCAAAATACTTGGAACGTCATGTCAAATAAAGTGGAGAGAAAACAATGTTCTCTCTTAAATTGCGATAACTTGCAGTTCGGGATTTGATTTCTTATTTAGACAGGAAATCCCTACCCGCGCGCTATATCTATATCTATATATATATATATATATATATATACATTCACAGTCAATAAAAAATCTTTTACCTTTGGAATATGCAAACTCTGTACACTAATTTTGCATGTTATTTACATCCGGTGATTTACAGCACATCATCTGGAAAGGAAACTAGAATTGATCTCAATTGGGAGGGACCAAAGGTACAAGACCATACAACTTAACCTAAACCTAAAAGATAGTTCAACTAATTCAGGCATATAATCTCTCGCTACCTTGATCTTCAGTAATTTGAACCCTCCAACCTCGTGTTGTTGTAGGGGAAAAAAAGAAAACTCATGCTACTTTGTATGGTATAGTTACGCTGCCTCCTCCGCTAAGATGTGCCTCGAGCCATGTCTTTCGATTAAAATGTACTAAGTATGCATGAGGGGTTTATTATCTTCTATGCGTCGTAATCATCTGCTTAAGCCAACAGACTTCTAATCCGTGTGAACCTTACGGTTTTCCAAGGACTGAACACAACAAAATCATCGAACAGGTTCAGGCGTTAGATCTCAGATTTCTCAAGGGCTTTAAAATTTTACTACAAACTACTCCAAGAACTATGGGAATAACCATTACACTACTTATTAGAAAGAATGAGATTGAAAACAACCTGTCCATATACCCTAGACAGACGTTGGGGCTTGTACATGCGTCTACTGCTGCTTGCTTCCTGCTCTGAGCCTCGCATTCGACCACATAATCTTTCAAAACATTCCTGAACATAATTATAGATGCTATTGCATCATGGAAGAAGTGATAAATTAGTGACACTTTCTTCTATTTACACAAAAAAATTGTGAATTATACTTAGCAAAACCTGAAGCCAACCTGAGCCGATGTCTGTTGCAGGCAGTGAAGAAGGCAACAAATCCATTTAAAATACTTCTAAGAGCTCTAAAAACCTGAAGCAAAAAAATCGCTACAGTAATCGAAAAGTTGGCACAGTATAACACGAGTAGTTATTGTTCGATGTATAGTACCTGAGAGAAGAGATCATTCCAAAGTGTACGCCAAATGGAGACCTCAGAAGTGGCAACTGTTACCTCTGAAACAGAAGCAACTTGAAAAACACTACAAAGAACTTGTTGTACGTCTCCGAACATCTCATAAATGCCGGTGCATATGTAAGTGACGAAACTAGCTAATGAAAGAATGGTTCTGATCGGAACATGTAGTATTTCTGAAATGATCCTCAATGCAGGAAGCAAAATCATTGTTACTGCAGAAAAAAGAAGGGGATTAGAAATGTAGTGAGAAAGATAAGGAATAAACAGGAAAAGCAGTATAAACTCACCACAGCTCCACAAGGTTGAGAAAATGAACCATATTGGCAAGAGCAACAACTCAACTGAGTCAACAACCATATCGCCACAAAAGTCTATCACATCCCAGATCACTGAAAAGAAGTTCCCAACAACTTCGATACAAGTATTACAAATAGGAAGAACGAATCCTAGAAGTTCCACGACCGGACTTGCCAACGGTTGAGCCAAAATTGCAAGAAAAGATCGTGCGGTACGTGAAATAGTAAGAAACCATGTAAGAGATTTCTCAAAATTATGTAAGAACAACATTGTTCCCAAGTATTTGATCCTTGATACCATCTCCCAATGCTCAATCCAATCAAAAAGGGGTCCACACAAACGTGACGCTGCTGCCTTCAAAAGCGGGACATTTTTGTATAAATCATAGAATCCTATGAGAACGGTGATAACCGATACCAGTACATACAAAGCTCTTGCAAAAGGGCACATCCACGGACGATAGACGTGACAAAACACAGGGTAAGATTGAAGGAAGATGACCCAAGATGGAAGACCAGCTTCTAACAAAGTGAGCAACCGTAGATCAGACATTATTACTTGCTTTAACTTAAATGGAAGGTCGCGATCATTGAACCTAAACAAAATTAATACATCTTTGTATTGTGTAGCCTCAACTACATCTTGACAATTAGCATCATAAATCTCTGAGACACTGGGGAAACCACTAGTCCTGGTCTCCATCTCATCCAGATTGGTATCATCTTCATTATCTGAGCCAATAAATCTTGTTACTTTTCTTCTCTTGTTAGGACCAGTAGGAGGAGGCGTCTGTAGTGTATTCGCACTGTCTTCTACAGTTGTAGAATGTAAGTTTAGTTCACCATCAGTGCACTCCAGAAGATCGTCATTAATGCAAAAGTTTTTGTAGGAGATAATCTCGTCCTCCATAATTGGAATGCTATTATTGAGGAAATTGTCTTCAATATCATCAAATTCATCTACAGCATCATAGAAAATTTCTCCTGAAAAATGGCATTGAAAATGAAATTGTGAAGTGGACACTTTCGAGACCATCGCTGGCGAACTGAAACATCTTAGTAGCCAGAGGAAAAGAAAGCAAAAGTGATTCCCGTAGTAGCGGCAAGCGAAATGGGAGCAGCCTAAACCGTGAAAATGGGGTTGTGGGATAGCAAGCTCAAGCAGGTAAGCCATCAGCTACTCAATAGTTTCAACCAAAGGACATGCTTAAATCATACAAGCGGATTGAACCAAATTCTACTATGCAGTTTCAAATATAAAAACTGGATAATAATCATGTTACATTTGTTGACGAACATTTGAAGGCAATACATAATTGATATAATCTAGAGACTCGAATAGAAAGAATTTGTTGAAGAAGACGAGGGATCGTGCTACCGATCCGCACACCATAGCCAGAACTATGTCAGTTGTTACAAAGGCTACAAATAACAATATGCTCAAAGCATTGCAAGATCATTATCAAACAAAGCACTTTGTAAATCATCCTAGATATAGTGAAGAATCAAGTGATCTAAAAATCAATGCAACCAGTGCACTGATCTAGCCTCCACACGTGAACAACAGAACGTACATACTTGCATTCATAGTATTATCTACGTCAGTATTAATTCGAAACACTAACATTACCTGTGACTGATTCCAAATAACTCTTCAACAGTTGCTCATCCGAGGGTGAACCCAAGAACCAAGAAGATACGCTCCCCGCAGCATGAGATATGCAATCAAATTCCCATCGTTGCATATATTTAGACTCTACGGCCAGAGAGGTATCCGTCTGCAGGTGAGATGAAAATGATTGAGCACAGACAACTACAAGACAGCAAACCGACGAAGCAGGTGGAAGGGTTGGTACCTGAAGCTCATTTAAGTAGTTTATACCTCTAACATTGCTCCATGAAACTTCAAAAACAATAAAACCATACAATGTGCAATGCAGTTCATTGTTTAGGATAAAAGATTTTCGAAGGTTCTCCACAGGAGGCATAGGAAGAAGAAGAAGTTTCTTATGAGACAGGGTCACTGCATTGATCAATGAGAACCACAAACACTTCTTTTTCTTAGTAATTTTGGGTCTCTGATAAGCAACTCGTTTACTATTTCTATCCCTCCGTACTTTCCTGTTTGCAAAAGGAGAGAGCCTCGACTGAAAAATAGAAAGGTAACTTAGTCTGAGTATCAGAAAATTGATAAACAAAGTTTTAACAGGATTGAATTTGATACAAACCTTCGTAACCATCAGTTGCCACAACCGAGCAGGCCGCGAACCAAATTCTCTCAACCATGGCCGATTGTCCACCAAAATTAAGAATTTTTTACTCTCATGCGCCACGAAGAGGTTAAGATCAGAGAGATATGACTGCAAGTCGCTGAATTGATGAAAAACAGTTGAACATTGAACAAATATACTATGCACCAACCATTGAAATCGGCTACCGAAACTCATCTAAAAATTCATCAATACGATTAGAAATACAGTCAAAGCATTGCAATTACACAGGAATCCTTCAAATTATTACGAATATCAAACAAGTTGAACGCGAATTCATTTCAACGAATACAAAAAGAACAGACAAACCCAACATTCATCTTCAAAAAGTGAAAATGAGAAAAAGAAACCTCAACAACAATCATATAAACGAATAGAGAAACTCTTCACGAAAAGGAATTAATCCAAAGGAAGAAAAAGCATACCCGATTTGCAAATTGGTGAGAGGAAATACACAACGATCATCATCAACATTCCCCATCATCAACAATTACAGCTTTGAGAAACGACACCGAAATCGGAAAAACGCATACACGCAACCGACGCATGTTAATACAAAGACAAGAATTAATTAATAACCAAGACAAGGCAGGGGAGATTCCATAACGAAACAAAACAATCACCGCCAAATTTCATCCCCCAAAATGCAAGGCGCTCACTCGTAAACACGAAGAGGGCAAAAGGAAATTCAATTCACCGAATACGATGAGGATTGGGAAAAGAAATCTCAAGAAATCTCAAGAATTGCTTGGGTTGGAAGGCGAGAAGAGAACATGTCCGGGGTGAAGCCAGAAGCGTGGCATATATTGTCATCTAAACGAAGTTTGAAGGAGAAAAGGGGTTCGTCTGCCTCTTCCCGCCATTAGAGAACACAAGAAGGAAGAGAGAGAAAACCAGAGATCTCGGAGAAGAAGCAGTCGGAGGAGAGAGGGTAGGTCGTCTGGCCATGGAAGTTCACCGCGTTGATCGGGTGCGGACAAATGTAGCGGTTGCTTCCTGCAACCAACACGCCATGTGAACTCTATTTTTAGTTATATGAAAGAGTCTCTGGGTCAATCTTCCAACATATTTCCGATATAATATCTTCTATTTATTTTTTTATAAATTTTTTAAATATTAATTTTTTATAATATAAAATTATTCAACATGCCTTACTTAAATCATATATTATTAATTAATATATTTAAAGTTCAAACTAAGTTAACTAAAAAAATTAATGAATAATTTTTTTTAATGTATAATTCTAAAACTTAACCAAAGTTATTGTTTAACTAATATTTTAATTCCTACCAACCAGAGAAATTATTTATATTTAAAATGATTGTTAATGTTATAATAAACCTATTTTTTTAATATAATAATCAAATAAATGAGACAAAAACTTTATTTTTTTTTCTTTTTCCACTTTTTATTAAAAAGCAAATAGAAAATATAATAATATATAATAATAATAGATAAGGAGAGGATGCGCACCCCAATACCGGGTCCCGCTGTCCAGCAGGAGAACCAATCATCACAAGCGGGACCCACTGGCAAAGAAAAAGCTGACGTGGCTTTATTAGGCAGTGAAATCGAGCGCCAAAGGTCATGTCCACGTGGAAGTTAAAATGATGAGGTGTAAATTGAGAAGTTTTGGGTTTTGTTAGTATGCGATAGATGTAGAGAATCGCGGTGCATGTGGGCCCAACAGACGAAATTGAATGTTTTTATTTATTTATTTATTTATTATTCTAATAATAAATAAATAATTAAGTGTTTTGGTTTGATTTGTTGCAAAATATCTTCGGAATTTGAATTTTATAATATTCCATTTTTTTTTTATTCTTTGATTAATCCATGGTTTTTTTAAATAAAGAAAAGGTTAAAAAGTTAGGCTAATGATTATTATAAAAAATTAACAAATCACTCTATTAATCAAATGATATTTGTATACAACATTTGAGATCGATTTAACCAATATTTTACGTAACATAAAACGATAATCCTTAAATCAATGGACAAGAAAAGATATTAGCTTTGGCCTTAGATTCAGATCAAATGCCACTCAAAGGGGCCCATAACAATCTACGATGGCTCGAGCCATCGACATGATGCGAGTGATCTTGATCAATGTGTTCTTCGTTTTCATTTTGTTGTTGTCAATTTTCTTGCCTATGGAGGCTTCTGATGGCCAATTCATCAAAGCTCGATTGGGATTGCCATGGAGGTGGTGTGATGCAGTTCGAATCGACTACGACACGAAGGGATGGATCGATGGGTCGGGGCGTAGGCAAAGATGGATTCGGATTACCTACTAGGAGATTCTGTAGCGTTGCAAAGGACTCCCTCATAGCACTCATGGCTTCAAAGAATCCAGTGCAAGAAGCTGACGCTACAGGGATGGGCCTAAGCATTTCCTACGAGTGAAGATTATTTCCAATGCTGCTTTTAGTGTTTGTGAATATCAAATTAGAGGAGGAAGAGATAATTAGGGTTACCCCCCACACTGAAGGCGACTCCCTAAAGTTCTGACTCCATTGGAGATCTGCAACTGAAGCTGTCAAAGCTCCATAATCACTAGCAGCCTTCATCAACAACACGGAAAATTGTTTCTGCAAAACATTTCCATCAAGCATTATCGTTTGTCGGTCAGTCAGTACAAAACAATGCCTTTCAAACTTCTTCTACTTGTCACATGATCATACACTCATGATGAATAATTTTATTCTTGAAATAGACAAAAGTTTATGGAAACAATGATGGGTGAGATCCTACATTAGTTCGAGAAGGGAACGAGGGGCGGATTGTGTGAGATCCTACATCGGTTAGAGAGGGAACGTAACATTCCTTATAAGAGTGTGGAAACCTCTCCCTAATAGACGCATTTTAAAACCGTGAGGTTGATGGTGATACATAACGGGCCAAAACAGACAATGTCAACTAGCAATGGGTTTGAGCTGTTACACGAGGTTCCTTATAAGGGTGTAGAAACCTCTCCCTAGTAGATGCGTTTTAAAATCATGAGGTTGACAGCAATACACAATGAGCCAAAACGGACAATATCAACTAGCAGTGGGTTTGGGCTGTTACATGAGGTTCCTTATAAGGGTGTGGAAACCTCTCCATAGTAGATGCATTTTAAAATCATGAGGTTGACGACAATACGCAACGGGCCAAAATGGACAATATCAACTAGCGGTGGGTTTGGGCTGTTACATGAGGTTCCTTATAAGGGTGTGGAAACCTCTCCATAGTAGATGCATTTTAAAATCATGAGGTTGACGACAATATCGCAATGGGCCAAAACGGACAATATCAACTAGCGGTGGGTTTGGGCTATTACATGAGGTTCCTTATAAGGGTATGGAAACCTCTCCTTAGTAGATGCGTTTTAAAATCATGAGGTTGACAGCGATACGCAACGGGCCAAAACAGACAATATCAACTAGCGGTGGGTTTGGGCTGTTACACAAGGTTCCTTATAAGGGTGTGGAAACCTCTCCCTAGTAGATGCGTTTTAAAATCATGAGGTTGACAGCAATACACAACGGGCCAAAACAGACAATATCAACTAGCGGTGGGTTTGGTGGGTTTGGGTAGCAATTTATATGCCATTTTCTCATATAATCCTAGGAAAGTAGGTCATGGGATGTTACCAAAATTCAGTCCCCTCAGACACACAAGAAAATTGTAAAGGAATACTGAGCATTTCATTGATGGGCAAACCTGAAATTCAGATTCCACTGGAATGCAATCAACTGAATACGGTTGCTGAAGACGAGCTATTATACGATCCTGCAATATATTTGGGAATGAGGAGAAGAGGATACAAGAGATATCATAGCCTTTGAATCATGCATGCTCAAGCTCAAAGTATTGCTATCTTTCGAACACAAGTGGAAACGTACAAGACTTCTATTAAAACCGAGGTCCTACTCTCAATTTTGGAGGTCGTTTATAAGAAAAAAGAGGTTAAAAGCACAAGGTATTATGATTCAAATCACGGTCCAAGAAAGCACCTTATTCTGGATGACACCTTTCAATATGGTAGTAATCCTTGATAAAGTCTCAATCTTCTTTTGCATTTCACTCACATTTGTCAAATGAGCTACATTCTTCTCATCCTAAGGACATATTTTCAATTCATTCAGTACAATAATAAACTCCAGATAGATATAGAAAACGTGCAGATTAGCGATGAACAAGTACAATTGTAACGGCCCAATATAAGTAATTCTCCTCAAGGTTTTAAAACGCGTCTATTAGAGAGAGGTTTCCACACCCTTATAAGGAATGCTTCGCTCTCCTCTCCAACCGATGTGGGATCTCACAATCCACCCCCTTTGGGGATCCAGCGTCCTCGCTGGCACACCGTCTGGTGTCTGGCTCTGATACCATTTGTAAGGGTCCAAAACCACTGCTAGTAGATATTGTCCTCTTTGGGTTTTCCCTTTCGGGCTTTCCCTCAAGGTTTTTAAAACGCATCTGTTAGAGAGAGGTTTCCCACTTATAAAGAACACAATCCACCCCCCTCGAGGGCCCAACGTCCTCGCTGGCACACCACCCAGTGTCTCGCTCTGATACCATTTGTAACAGCCCAAGGCCACCGCTAGGGAGAGGTTTCCACACCCTTATAAGGAATGCTTCGTTCTCCTCTCCAACCGATGTGAGATCACAATCTACCCCTTGGGGGCCCAACGTTCTCAATCAATGTGGGATCTCACAACAATTTTATCTCATTTTGACGGTGAACACTTCCTACACATTAAAAGTTGAAACTGACAAAAGCAAAACCCAGGATACTCACCTTACGGCCTTGGAGTTCCACTTGAAGATCTGCTATTTTCCTTTGAACAGCAGCAAGCTCTCGTAAAACTCTGATTACATCATCACCCTGCTCACCAGTACCAGAAGATATATTTTGCAGGTCTTCCTGAATGAGACAAACTATCCCGTTTAAAATTTCAAGTTATAAAGTTTCAGATTCTAAGTAGCGATGTACTATTAAACCAGAGATCACAAATAATGCACTACAATGGATACAAAAGTTCAGAATTACTTGTATCCCATGTGTACTCTTTGCCGTAAAAATCGGCTGAAGCAGCTCACCACTAGCAGATATTGTCCTCTTTAGGCTTTCCCTTCAAGGGCTAGGGAGAAGTTTCCACACCCTTATAAGGGATGCTTCATTCCCCTCTCCAACCGATGTGGGATCTCACAATCCACCCCCTTGGAAGCCCAGCGTCCTTGTTGGCACACCATTCAGTGTCTAACTCTGATACCATTTGCAACAATCCAAACTCACCGCTAACAGATATTATCCGCTATGGCCCGTTACGTATCGCCATTAGCCTCATAGTTTTAAAATGCGTCTGCTAGGGAGAGATTTCCACACCTTTACAAGGAACTTCGTTCCCTTCTCCAACCAATGTGGGATCTCACACCATCAGTCAAGAGGCTAGTAAGCAATTGACCCCGTTAAAACGTAACGAACGAATAAACTTTACCTTCATTGAATCCTTGCTACATAAATTTACCAAGTTGCATGATTTGAATTCAAATCCAAGCTATAACTAATTGCCCTGAGATACTGACCTATTTTTCCAGTTCAATATGCTTGTCAAGAATTCATCGAAAACAATATACCATTTCCAAAAGCTAATTCACAAGCCACATGAACCTATCAAGTTCTTCAAGTGATTCCAAAGACTATTTTTTAAATGAAAGATCCATCTAGGAAACATAAAACTTAACAATACGTATAAGCAGACAGAGATTGAAGGATCAGTGACCTGTGAAGGCAGAGAGACAGAGAAACCGAGATCGGCAGCAATTGAGAGNGTGTCTAACTCTGATACCATTTGCAACAATCCAAACTCACCGCTAACAGATATTATCCGCTATGGCCCGTTACGTATCGCCATTAGCCTCATAGTTTTAAAATGCGTCTGCTAGGGAGAGATTTCCACACCTTTACAAGGAACTTCGTTCCCTTCTCCAACCAATGTGGGATCTCACACCATCAGTCAAGAGGCTAGTAAGCAATTGACCCCGTTAAAACGTAACGAACGAATAAACTTTACCTTCATTGAATCCTTGCTACATAAATTTACCAAGTTGCATGATTTGAATTCAAATCCAAGCTATAACTAATTGCCCTGAGATACTGACCTATTTTTCCAGTTCAATATGCTTGTCAAGAATTCATCGAAAACAATATACCATTTCCAAAAGCTAATTCACAAGCCACATGAACCTATCAAGTTCTTCAAGTGATTCCAAAGACTATTTTTTAAATGAAAGATCCATCTAGGAAACATAAAACTTAACAATACGTATAAGCAGACAGAGATTGAAGGATCAGTGACCTGTGAAGGCAGAGAGACAGAGAAACCGAGATCGGCAGCAATTGAGAGGGCATCGGACATTCCTCCGATTCGCCTCAGAGGTTTCTTTCCAACCCATGTGGTATCACTTCCCATCGACATTCAAACCCCCCGCTGCAAAGCTCGACAAAGCAAAAGCAGAAAGCAGCTAAGACAGCAGAATTTTTATAGCATGGAGTCCCTAATTCTCAGAGAATTAGGCTCCGGATTTGAAATCATTTCCGGTGTTTGATTTGAATATAAAAATAAAAATGATTTGAAATTCAATCTGATTTGGAAATCCTAATTTGTTCCAACAAATTTTGGAATGAGTTTTAATTTGTAAGCGTTTTAGATTAAATTTGAACTCATTCCGATTTTACTTGAAGAAATCAGAATGCACGAGAAAAAAAAAAAAGAAAGGAAGAAAAAGAATCGATCCTTTCGATTTCAGCAGTAGAGAGATGGCGGGATTACGAGACCTAGTCGACGAGCAACGGAATGCAGAGGGCCGTCGGCGACGAACAGAAGAAGACTGAAAGAGAAAGAAATGTTGCAGGACCGTTTACGATAGAGGTATGCTGGCGGGAGACTGTGGCGGAGAGCGTCGTGCCGGCGTAGGTTGCGGTTGCCTGGGGCTGTGGCTGCGGCGGCGATTGTTTTTTTCTTTTTTTTTTTTCTTTTTCCCTCAAATTTTAATTTGGGTTTCCTCGGCCCAAACTTTTCAATTTTGTTTGTTGAATTAGAAAAAAAAAAAAAAAGTTAATAAAGTCCGTAAATAACAATTTTGTGGATATAATTTCAAATTTAAATAATTTAAATACTAAAAATTGATAAACTAACGATGTTTATAAACTATAAAATCTAAATATTTAGAAAATAAAAATTTAAATTAAGTCATTAAATTTATAATATATTAAGTTTAAAATTATATTTAATATGCTAATTATTTTTAAAATTTTAAAATTTGATAAGTACTTATAAAATACAAAAATTTAAATTTAAATATCTATTATAAACCCGCCAAGTTATCATTAAATAAGGCAAATTTCAAAATTCGCGGGCCCTTCTGGCCATCAAAGCCCAGCATGGGTCTGGCTAAAAGTGGGGCCTAAACCGCCATGGAAAGCCCAAAAAGAGAAGGCCTTCCCGATTAGGGTTTATGCTTGGCGTCTATATGTACCGATTGTCATCTACAACATTCACCAATTCTAAATCAATCTGCATTCCCAGCTGCAGTCTTTCTGATACGGCGAGGTATTTTGTTTTTATTTGTTTTACTTCTGAGTTCATCCCGATGAGGAAATTCTTGAAATTGCAAGTGCCGTATGACACTTAGTGAATGATTTGAAATGGATCTCTGAGGGACTCTTCTTCGGTTATCGACCTTTGTTGTGTCGATGCTCCACCGCGGGTGGATGAAAGAAGGTTTACCGGCGATACTATTACCGGCAATTGTTCGTAGCCGATCTCGCCATTGCCTCTTTTCCACTTTCTATTATTTGAAATTTTGTCAAAAAAGACTTTTGTCCTGTTAGTGGATTTCAATTTGTTCATAACATTTATAGGAATGAGACGTAGAAATATTTTGATTCGAACAACTTAGAATGTAGGTTTTCGATGAACAATTTCGCGTTTAAGCTTACAGAAATTTTAATTTTCTATGGATACAAGGTTTTGATCCTTCGGCTTTCCAAATTGATTAACTACTTTACCAGCCCCACTTCAATTTAAAATTTGATGCTTTTAGGCTTCCAAATTATTATTATGCTTTTAGGTTTTCTATTAAGAATATCTTTAAAAAATGGGAAAAATTCAAATCCGATCTTGTGAGTCTCTGCCTTGCCGGAAAGCCACTTTTTGATGTTAAAAAAAAGAGATGGGATTGGACTTTAGAACCCTAATTTCCCTCATATTTTTATTGCATCTACAAAAGCATGGATCAAATTCTCTAAGATCGTCCAGGACCCACTTACAAATGGTCCACAAAAAATGTAAAGAAAGACAAATAAAAGATTGAGATCAGGCCAAGGGTTTTGTTAATCTGAGTGGGGTAGAGAAGAAGAAGAAGAAGGCTAAACTGAAATTCAAATTCTAAGTTGGCGGGAAAAATCGGTTAAGATTGAATGGTAAAGTATAGAACTCTTCATTTCTGTTATCTCCTCTGAACGTTCTGAACTTCACCCACCATGGCATTCCTCTATCTTTCTTTGATTTTTCTACCTCCAATGTGTTGTCAAGAAACACAGCCACTGCCAACGACACTGTTACTGGCGACGAGAATATTGTGTTCATAATTGCATTGAACTGCAAACCAAGTCAAACCCAACATTAGAACATTATAAACAAGCATGGCTTTTTTTCGCTTGGGTCGAGTAAGAGTTTACCCATCCAGCGTTTGAATGAACAAGCCCACGGCGGGTTGGGTTCCAGTATTCATTGAAAAACTGGGGGATGGATAATCCGAGAAACAGTGAAAGTCCTGTGATGATGAGGTTTCTCATTGAATTCATGTTTGTGAACTGTAGAAATGACAATCCGACCGAAGCTGAGAAACGTAAGCAGTTTTTGTCAGGTGGAGTGTAACTATGAATGAATGAAGTTTGTTCGAGTTTTGATGCATACCGACAAGGCCGAAGAGTATACAGTAGAGTGCAGCGAAGATTGGGATTGGTATGGATGCAAAGACAGCTCCGAATTTACCTGAAAAAGAACCATCAAGTTGTAACTTGTTAGCGGTCTGAAGGCTAAATTGGATACCAAGATGTAGTGTCATTACATACCCAAGGTAGAGAAAAATATCATGAAACCAGCAGAAATTTGAACAACCCTTCGACTTCCAACTCGGGTAAGCCCAAGAAGTCCCACATTTTCCCTGCAGAACATAATGGCAACATCGATCTAGTTCATTTGTGTCTGAAACAGGAAGAAGATGAAAAATAGAACACAGAATCCATCTTACACAGCAACCGTTGCACCAGTGGTTGTTCCAAAGAGACCGTTCAGCAGGACGCCAATCCCCTACCAAGAAAGCAAACCATTTCAATCAGGGCCGTGGACAAACAACAGTAGGCAACCGGGTTAAATCAACCAGCTTACCTGCCAGCCAATGCCTCGGCTCAGTACATAAGCAGGAGGAGGGGTGGCGATTGCCAAGCGAGCCGCTGCCTTGTATGCACCGGTTGACTGTGATGAACATATTAAGAGTCAAGAGCAACTTTCAAGAGCACCAAGCTTAAATTCATTTTGAGACTGAGAAGGAGAAATACCTCAACCATTGAAACAAAAACAGCAGCCATCATAGCAAATGAATGGCCAGCTGAAAACGTAGGAGGACCCCATTGCAAAGGGTATGGAAACTTGAACCTGAAACAGCAAACACACTCATATGTGTTCTTTCAGTACCAGCAACTCTATAAAGCCAACACCAAGAAAGTGAGTTTCAGCTCACCATGGGGCAGTGGTAATAAGATTTGCTCTATCAGTTCGGCAGCTTAACTGGGTTTTTATGGGCTTGTGCCGATACGCCCCGCTCGCGGTTAAGATCACAGAATAGATCCAAACAATTGTGACACAGATCAACACTGGAAATCTCTCAAAAATTGGAAGATCTCTGAAGAGTCTCACATGCTTTAGATACTGCAAGTACACCAGAGGTTAAGAAAGTAATGAACATACCAAGAGGACCGACTACAAGAGAAATGAACGCCACTTACTTGTGATGATCCAATGACAAGTATGAGCATGGGCAACCCTATTTCCACACACTCCCCCAGCTGAAAAACAAAGTCTTGGTTACAAATAATGGAAGCAAAATCCAGGAGATAAACCAGAGCTCATGGACCTACCACTGGAAATCCTCGTTGAAACAAGCCAAGGCCAACCAATCCGACAACAGGAGCCATGCCCAATGGACTGAAGAAGCTACACACACAAAGCAATGACATGATCAACGACATTGATAAGTGATACAAAATCCCCACAATTGTCTCATTGAAGTGAAGGAACATACCGTGAGAGTAAGCCCCAAACTTGGCTGTAACCGAGAATGATCTGTATGCTTGAGGCAACAATGAGAGCTCCTTGGATGGCACGCATTGTATGTAAAAATCTCTGCAAACGAATCACATGGGAAGATCTCTTTCAATACCCTGTATACAGACTATGTTATTCTGTATACAGGGGATTTCCTCTATTAAGATAGATGAAGATCAGAAACTTACTTCATGAGAATCGGTAATCCGTTGCAATGACGAGTCTCCGACAATGTAAGCTATAGGAACAACATAGGCGAAGGAGCCTCCAACTACTGCTGGTAATCTAGTTCCAAACAGTGCTTGGAGAAGTGTGTTTAAGCCAGCTACAAAAAGAAGAGTCTGAATGACTCGTGCTTTGTCTCCCTGAACAAAGAAAACGATAATATGAGATCAATCAAGTGCAAACGAAGGCCAGATAGAATGATAATATGAGATCAATCAAGTGCAAACGAAGGCCAGATAGAATTAAATGAAGAAAACTAAGCTTACACTGTCTCCACCCATTGCTGGGACGATTAAAGATGGAATCATCACATTGGTGCCTAGCATCAGAATGTAATTCTGAAAAGCTAGTAGGATGGTTTCAGCTGCAAAACAACACCATTTATATACTAAAAAATAAGAGAAAGTTGGGCGTTTATTTAGCTAAATACTGGGCGGATATGGTACTCTTTGGGCTTTTTGGACTTCCCTTCAAGGTTTTAAAACCTCTCTCTCTCAAGGTAGAGGTTTTTGTACCCTTAATGTTTTGTTCTCCTTTTCAATGTTTTGTTCTCCTTTTCAACCGTCGTGGATCTCACAATCCACCCCTTTTGGGGGTCCAGCATCCTCGGTGGCAAACTGCCTGGTGTCGGTGTCTGGCTTTGATACCATTTGTAATGGCTCAAGCCCACTCTCAGCATATATTGTCCTCTTTAGGCTTTCTCTCATGAGCTTTCGTTTTAAAACGTCTGCTAGGGAGAGGTATTCACACTCTTATAAGGAATGTTTCACCACTGACACAAACTACCATCACCGTCTTAAGGCTAGCAAGTGATTGATCATCAATAAAAGCAGAATTTTGGCGAAAATTAATCAGGGTATATCAGAAATCCTCAAAGGGGTTAGCATTCCTTATGAATCAATTGGAAATGTGAAAGCTGGATTACAGTTTAGCATCCAGAGAAGGAAGCTTTAGAAGCTATAGATTCCCATTCCATTTCTTTTAAGATAATAATCTGAAGCAACATAAACAGAAGAAGCTTGCACAATAAGAACACGATATAAGGCAGAGACCAACAAAAAATGGAGAGTAAACTCATATTCACAAGTGCAGTTCGCCTAAGAAAAACACCAACCCGACATTGTCACCAACACTGTAAAACCGACCAACCATTTTCCCGACATGAAAGGCAATGAGTGGTTTTCCAGAAGGATTCTCAGTTGAGACAGAGACAGGGAAATGAAAATTGCAGAAAGTATAAGAAGAAATGTAAAGAGAAAGAAGCATCGTACCCCAAGAGGGGTTGGAGTCTATGCAGTACTCAAGGTCTTGGAGCTGTTCCATGGGAGGGTGAGTGATGTCCTCCATTGTTGTGGCCTTATTTTCTTTGTTTTTCTTCTTCTTCTCACAGACACAGCTGCTTTTGGTCGAAACGAAGAAGAAGAAGAAGAAGAAGAAGAAAGGGTAAAGTATAGATATAAAGTGAAGGGCAAAAGCAAGAGGGAAAGAAATGAAAAAGAACAATATGCAAAGCAAAAACCCTCCAACGCCAAGCCTCCCTTCGCTGTAGTTGAGAACCCTCTTCTTTTTTCCTCCTTTTTTTCCTCCTTTTTTTCCCTTCTTTCCTTCCTCTCTCTCTGACTTGGAGCACGATGACGAAAATACCCCTCATTTATGCTCATAACTACGAAATAGCCAGCCAAATTTTCATCCTGGATAGTACACTAATAAATGGCCTGCAAATGGGGTACCCCACAAATACAGGTATTTGCTTTTTTTTCAAAATTGACTATGTACAATTGAGAACTATTTAGGTAAAAAAAAAAAAAAAATTGTTTTTGTTTGATGTCAATGACAATAGTAAACTACTTGAGAACGTGTGAGCAAGTTAGGATTTTTGGTCAAGACAACCGATTTTATTCTCGTGATGTTTATATTATAGATTTGTTATACACGTATGCTTCTAACATTAGGTAACCTTGATAAATTAACTATCAGTTGTACCGTATCTGTTGTTTTGTTTTTTTTTTCTAGAACAATACCTCTAAGAACAATACCGAACATTCTTGTTTTCTTGGCTCTTTTCGGAACGGGTATAAAGATGGTTGTTTACTTTAGTCAAGCCTATAAATTTAGACCCTTTTATTGTGTAAATTTTTTTTTTTTTCAACTTACCAATTCAATTCATTGGGAGGGCAAAATGGTCAAATGGCATAAATTGGAATGTCAAGGAGGAGGAGGTGGTTTCGGCTGAAACGGCCTCACTACTAATAAAGATTAAAAAATAAAAAAAAAAACAATAATTCAAAAATAAAAAATAAAAAATAAAAAAATATTCCATCCCACTACAGCATGGCATCCTCCACAATATCCGATTCCACGGAAACAAAAATACAAGAAAAGTGGAAGACCCAAATTAACCTTTTTATTTATTTATTTATTCTTTTTTTTTTTCTTTTTCTTTTTAAAAAAAGCTCCAAAATCCAAACCTATTTCTCACTATATAAGAATCACCTTTATTTCGGGTTTCATTTGAGGGTTATCACCGGCACAAGAACCGGTAGAATTCGAACAGCTAATTTTCTAGTCGAACTAGTTGAGTCATGCTCGAATTTTCAAGCACAACACAATAAGATTTGAAAACAATTCAAGAAATTCTAGAAAAAAAACCAGATTGGTTGAGAAGAAACAAGAAAATAACAACATCAAATAAATTTTCTACACGAAAAACTCGATCCCTACAAATTCTCCATCGGAATCTCTCTCGAACCCCGCGAAGCCGAACATAAAATTTGACCGAGTTTTAAACCCCAAGCATGGAGCGTGCGTAACCGGGGCCCACACGGGTGGGGTCTCTTCGTTCTTAAGTGTACCTAAAGGAGTAATGTTTAGGTTGGGTTTATGGCGAATTTAGGCAGCAAAAAGTGGAGCAAAGTTGCATGACTCACATTGACAGATCAAAACTCGAAACAGCAATCATATTGTTCATGGGTATTTGAGTTTCTTCCTCTCTTCCTCACCTTGGACTAAGAGCCCCTCGCCTTCCGCTTCCAAAACCGCCGCTCTCTGCCTTATACGCTTACCTTACCTGTGATTTCCGTTTAAAAACCCACTCAAAATTTTGAAACTTGCAACTTTGAATCATCTCTACATCAGTTTTCAAATGCCATCCATATCCAGGTTTGGAGTGTGGCCCTGTCTGGGTTCTAGTCAAGTCCACAAACCAGTGTCCAAACAGCCGCTTTCTGATACATGCCTTCCCAAACAAGCCCTTTAAAAAAGGCTCCCCACTCCGTCTGGGTTCGTCTTGCAGGTGAGGAGACAGACAGAGAATCTCGCCTCTTTTAACTGCTCTTCATTAGTCCTGTAATTAGCAACTATTAATACAATTAGATGAAGTTAATTATGGATAAGGACACTTAAGTATTACTTTGACTGTAATGAAGCATATATAATGTGTTGAAGGGAATAATATTGGTACTGGCAGAGAGAGTACATTGGGTATTAATTATCTTTTGGAATAAAGTCAGGGTTGACAGCTGAAGAATATGGAGGGATTCCTCTATCCTTATGTATTGCCTTTTCTCTCTTTCTTATTGTTTTACTTTATGCCCATCTTTCTTTAGTAAACGGCCCTTAAGGACACCACAGACACTAACAGTTTTGTTCTAAAGAAAGAGACACTAACAGTTTTGTTCTAAAGAAAGAGAAAGAACAAGACAACAAAACAACAAAACCCATTTAAAACGAGAAGATTTTGAAATTTGAATCTGTATGTAAAGAGACCCCACTGTATGATATGTATTATCCATACATAATTCTAGGAAGAGATCGAAAAAACGGGAAAAAACGATAACTTTTATGTAATAGCTCGAGCCCACTACGAGTAGATATTGTTCTCTTTGGACTTCCCCTTAAGGTTTTAAAACACGTCTAGTAAGGAGAGGCTTTCACACCCTTATAAGGAATGTTACGTTCCCCTCTCGAACCAATGTGGGATCTCACAATCCACCCCCCTTGGGGTTAGTGTTCTTGTTGACATACTGCCCGATGTCTGACTTTGATACCGTTTGTAACACCCAAACCCACCGCTAGTAAATATTGTCCACTTTGAGTTTTCTCTTTTGGTTTCTCCTTGAGGTTTTAAATAGTGTCCACTAGGGAAAGGTTTCTACACCCTTATAAGGAATGTAACGTTTCCCTCTCCAACCAATGTGGGATCTCACAATCCACCCCCTTGGGGGGCCAGGATCCTCGTTGGCACACCGCCCCGTGTCTAGTTTTGATATCATTTGTAACAGCACAAGCCCACCGCTAACAGATATTAGTTTGGGCTTTCTCTTTCAGGCTTTCCCTCGAAGTTTTAAGATGCGTCCACTAGGGAAAAGTTTCCACACCCTAAATGGTTCGTCGATGTGGGATCTCACAATCCACCCCCTCGAGGGCCCAGCATCCTCAGTGGCACATCGCCTAGTGTTTGGTTCTGATACCATTTGTAACAACCCAAGCCCACTGTTAGTAGATATTGTCCTCTTTGGGCTTTCCCATCCGGACTTCCCCTCAAGGTTTTAAAACGCATCCACTAAGGAAAGGTTTCCACGCCCTTATAAGGAATGCTTCGTTCCCCTCTCCAACCGATGTGGGATCTCACATTTTAACTACAGGGCATTATTTTTCAGTTCAACGAGTAAAAGTGGAAAAATTCGAACCTCTAACCTTTTGGTTGAGAGCATGTGCTTTAAATTATTGAGCTATGCTCGAGTAGGAGACGAGAAGGCATTCTTGAAAAATGTAAACTTTTCTTTACTCTGCATCTATATAAAACAGTACCCAGCAAAGTGGCCAGGGTCAATCTCTGCATTACTTGTCGCTGCCATGGAAGTTGGGATTTAGTGCCATCTCGATCTCCTCCAAAGACCTCCCTTTAGTTTCCACTAAGAAGTACTTGGAAAATATGGCTGCCACCAAGGAGAATGCACCAAAGCTAGCATAAACTGGAGCAACTCCAAATGTTTGGACCAAGTCGAGAAAGAACAGTCCCACTGAGAAATTGCATACCTGGGCATAGAGGATGATTTGAAGAAACATGTTAATATAGCAGCATGAAAAACACTCGTGGAAGTTTATATGAAAGATGCCCTGTTACGTATCAACGTCAGCCTTATAGTTTTCAAACGCGTCTACTAGGGAAAGGTTTCCACACCCTTATAAGGAATGTTTCGTTCCCCTCTCTAACTGATGTGGGATCTCATAATCCACCCCCTTGGGGGCCAGCGTCCTCGCTAGTACACCGCCCGGTATCCGGCTCTAATACTATTTGTAACAGTCCAAGCCCACCGATAGCAGATACTATCCGCTTTGGCTCGTTACGTATCGTCGCCAGTCTCATGGTTTTGAAACGTGTCTACTAGGGAGAGGTTTTCACACTCTTATAAAGAATGTTTCGTTCTTCTCTCTAACCAACGTGGGATCTCACAAGTTGTACTGATTCTGCTAATAATAGATTGTTCTGCGTGCTTACCCAGTGAACTGCAAGGCTGAATCCCATGATCTTACCACGCGCTCGGTTGCTGCTAAGCTCGGGTATAATAATACCCGTCACTGGACCGGCTCCGATTGCGAAGGAAAAGATATAACTATGGACATGAGAAAACAAAAACACCCCAGTCAAGAAATCCTGTGAAACCAGTACATTTTCAACAAATTTTGTCGATTTTTTTTTAAAAAAAAGATGATAGTCTATGAATGAGTTTGCAATAAATAGTGCAGAATTTCGTCTCTATCGTGAATAAAGAGTGAGCAAATACTTACGCAATAGTTCCTACTATCGATAAGTTGTGACTCAGTTCTTCATCAAGCTGGAAACTAATGGTAGAGACAATAAGCAACATTGAAACTGCCTGCACAGAGGTGAAAATTTTAGAGTATTATGGGACGTGTAATAAAAGTAGGTATTATTCTCTTTGAATTTTCTCTCCCGGGCTTTCCTTCATGGTTTTAAAACGCGTTCATTAAAGAGAGGTTTCCACACCCTTATAAGAAATGTTTTGTTCCCCTCTCCGACTGATGTGGGATCTCTCAATCCACCCCCTTGGAGACCTAGCATCCTCGGCACTGTCTGATATTTGGCTTTGATACCAACAGCCCAAGACCACTGCTAGCAAATAGGGCTTCCTCTCAAGGTTTTAAAACATGTATACTAGGGAGAGGTT
Organism: Cucurbita pepo subsp. pepo; assembly: GCF_002806865.2. Classification (NCBI taxonomy): domain Eukaryota; kingdom Viridiplantae; phylum Streptophyta; class Magnoliopsida; order Cucurbitales; family Cucurbitaceae; genus Cucurbita; species Cucurbita pepo. The sequence continues at coordinate 7,566,008 of NC_036653.1, forward strand.
TTCACACCCTTATAAGGAATGTTTCGTTCTCCTCTCCAACCGATGTGGGATCTCACAATCCACTACCCTTGAGGATCCAGCGTCCTCGCTAGCACACCGCTCGGTGTCTGGCTCTGATACCATTTGTAACAACCCAAGCCCACTGCTAGCAAATATTAACTTCTTTGGGCATTTCCTTTCGGGCTTTCTCTCAAAGTTTTAAAACACATCTATTAAGGAGAGGTTTCCACACTTTTATAAGGAATGCTTCGTTCCCCTTTAACCAATGTGGGATATGACAAGATGTGTACCGTCTTGCCTTGAAATACCTCTGTCATTAAACTCACCATTCCCAAATAGCTTCCAATTAAAAGCCTCTGCCTCCCTTGCTTATCCATCAAGTACAACGCACAGAGCGCACCTGTTGATTCCCAGACTAACGAATGAGTACATTTTGCATACAGATAAGTTCATCAAATAAAGAAAATTTTGCGTACCAGCGAAGTTGGTAATTCCAATAACTAAACTTGCTAAAGCACCATTTGTGATTCCAACGTCTTGAAAGGTTAACGAAGAAAAATAAAGAACTCCATTTATGCCAGCAAACTGTTGAAGGAAGAAAAGGGCACCTCCAATGCATGCCACTGTAATTAACCAAAGAAATGAGAAGGTCATATGAAGTACAATTGCATTGTTAAACCGAATAATTAGACCTTTTAACTAAACAAGCCCACCGCTAGCAGATATTGTCCGCTTTGACTCGTTACGTATTGCCGTCAGCCTCATAGTTTTAAAACGTGTCTGCTAGGGAAAGGATTTCATACCCTTATAAGGAGTGTTTCATTCTCCTCTCCAACCGATGTAGGATCTCACAATCCACCCACTTAGGGGCCCAGCGTCCTTGCTAGTACACCGCTCGGTGTCTGGCTCTAATACCACTTATAACAACCCAAGTCCACCGCTAGCAGATATTGTCTGCTTTGACCCATTATGTAGCGCCATCAGCCTCACAGTTTTAAAACGCGTCTTCTTCGGAGAGGTTTCCATGCCCTTATAAGAAGGCAATCATTCATAAAGGGTAATGCATACTCTTGTCAAGACTTTTGGAACAAAGACATGAGATAGGGTTTATCACATGAAATTCTAAAACCAATTAAAAAGGATCACCGGATACCTCTAAAGTTCGGTTCCTCGAGAAGCTCCGACCATTCACTGTTCAAATCACTTCCATCGTTCCTTATAACGGACTGGAACTCTTCAACAGCTCTTTCAACTTCAGATTCTCCCCATAGGTTGCTAATAACAACTCTGCTTTCATCAACTCGTCCAGCCTAGAACACCATATGGAACCTCTAAAGAAGCTGCTGACAAAATCCTGTTGTCTTTAAAAAACGTGAAGTCCTACCTTGCTTAGCCAGCGTGGACTCTCAACTGCAAACTGCATGCCAAATGCAATAAAGAATCCCGGAAGACTTGCAATATAGAGAATTGTTCTCCACCTGAAAGGAAGCCAGCCAAGCCATGTTAAAGTTTATCAGAAATTGCAGCAAGAATTTAAGCCCTGAAGTAAGAAACAATCAACGTAACAGCCCAAAACCACCGCTAGCAGATATTGTTCTCTATAGACTTTCCCTTCCAGGCTTCCCCTCAAAGTTTTAAAACGCGTCCACTAGGGAGACGTTTCCAAACCCGTATAAGGAATCTTTCGCTCCCCTCTCCAACCAATGTAGGATCTCACAATCCACCCTCTTTGGGGGCCCAGCGTCCTCGCTGGCACACCACTCGGTGTCTGGCTCTGATATCATTTGTAACAACCCAAGCCCACCACCAGTAGATATTGTTCGCTTTGGCACGTTACGTATCGTCATCAGCCTCATGGTTTTCAATCACGTCCACTAAGGGAGAGGTTTCCACATCCTTATAAGGAATGCTTCGTTTCCTCTCTAACCAATGTGAGATCTCACAATCAAGAAAAGAGAGGAAAGCGCACACACCAATGTGGATCGCCCTCTGATGGAATTCCCAGAAACAGAGAAGCAATAATTCCAAGACACGTTCCAATCTGACATAGGCCCCCAAGTGTTCCTCTATACTTTGTTGGAGCAACCTACACGATCAACAATCAAAATCAGGCATAACGCCTTCAACCTCGATGGTCACGTTTACAAAATTTGCAACACTCAGTCCACTTTTTGAGGCTATGCCTCATTCAAATATAACAGTACAAAGCATATTGGTTGAAACACCATTTGAATTTGTATTAGTTCAAGCATTTTCATCAACACCACAATCTGAACTTGAAGAGAGAGAGCTTAGAAGAAATGCAGTACCTCAGAAATATATATTGGAACAAGTACTGTATTAACTCCAATGCCAAGGCCAACAAGAAATCTCCCCCAAAGTATTTCATCCAACGTATGCGCTTGAGCACTGACACGAACACGGCGGGTCAAACAGTGATAATCAGCTAAAGAAAACACTGTCAGTATACATTCAACAGAGAACCAAATACCTCAACAGCCCACCAACAATCAATGGTATTGTGGCAATTTGAAAAGTACGCCTAAAGCCTAGTTTATCAAGCAGCGAACCAGAGCTTATACTTCCAAGAAATGCACCAACAATAAAAATGCTCACAACAAGTCCCTCAAGGATTGGGTTACCATCAAAGCCAAGTTCTCGAGCAACAGAAATAATAGGACCATTCATTACTCTGCAAAATATGGTGTAAATAGCTTGAACTCAACAGATTGATAGAAACGAACAAATTTGATCATGAATTTGGGTTCCCAAGACTTGAGTCAGATGATTCTATGTAGAGATTAGGAGAATACAGTAATTGATAGCACAGAGGGGTTACCCTATGTGGTAACCGAAGAGAAAATTAGACATGGAAGCAACCAGAACATGAGGAAAAGCAGGCAGCCATCCTATATCAAGGCCATCGCTATCCTCTGCTCGCACAGAAACACCTTCGCTCTCTGCCAAAATTCAACTAGCTAAGAATCGAATAGCAACATGCCTAATAGCTTAGTGGAAACGGATCAAAATGTCGAACCTGATTTTCCGTTCTTCAGCTCCGGCAACTGTTTATTCGCGGCCAATACCTGGAACTTCTTAGCCGGATGAAACACATAGCGCAAACCGGAACGTGAAGGAAATGACGTATGTCTGCATAGAGCGCAGGACGGAGGTATAGATCGCCGACCAACGGCGCTGATCGGCGGTGGCGGTGGGACCGGGAGATGAAGAACGGGAATGACACTCGTGAAACGAAGAACCAAGAAACCGAGGGAGTTCTGGTTTACAAGTACAGAAACACCCACATCACGGATTTAACCAAGTTGGTGGCTCCACCCACTTTCATGATATTTGTTCGAGAAGAAGCCATCCAGAAAAGGACCCACTCAAAGAAAAGTCCATCTGTGGGCACGTGTTTGATGGGGATTGACGATGTAAACGGAGACCGATGGAGGATGATTTTGACTCGAATAGCACACGTCGGGAAAATCGGAGGTGATGCTTTAAGACGGTGGTGGAAGGAAACCAGACGAGATGTTGCTCATAGATTATTATAGGAGAAAATTATAACGCCGGGGAATGCTAATTTTACAGAATAAAACCCGCGAACCTTGCAGGACCCAATTATACGCATATGGAAACAACACTAATTTTTTTTAAAAAAAGATTTGTCATCATCTTTAAACTTTTGTTGTTCTAAACAATGTACAGATAATCATATGTTCTCGAGAATACAGGAAGAAAATCATTCCAAGTAGAAGATGAACAAAAAAAAAAATTGTCAGAACCAAAATTTTAAGGGCAAAAAAGTGTTTTTAACCTTAGTTATAGCAGACACATGAAGACCGAGCTGTTTAATCAACCGTCACTCTCGGTATAACGCAGTAGATAAGACATGAACTACTATGGATATCTTTTTGCAACATTCAGAAAATTGGCTTGTTTTACAGATTCAGTCTCAGCTTTTCAGAGATCATATGAAGAATCAGGAGTTGAATCCCCAATAATCTTAGCATCTTTGATCAATACAAAAAAGTTGAGAGCAAAGAGGCCATAGAAGCTTGTCTACTTAAGACAGAATGAATGAAAGCTTTCAAAGCTCCTCATATGTTGATAAGAATAATAACTTTTAACATTAAACGTAATCTGCCGATAAAATTGAAAGGAACTAAATTTCCTGTCTGAATCTACACAAAACAGAGACACAAAACTAAAAAAAAAATACCATTTGAAGCAAGCTAGTCATGATTCAAAGTTAACTATACACAGTGCGTTCCGGGGACTGCATCATTCATTTGAAACGGGTTCTGAAGTTTCTGGAGCTTTCCTATTTGCGAATGATTCCCTCAGGGTTTTCACTTCATTTCCAAAATCTAGCAGCCTACTATCCAATGAACTAACCTGCTGCAGATGAGCATGGAATACATCAACGAACTTATCTTCCAAGGCTTTGAACTTCTTTTCAATAACTAAGCGGTTTAGTCTATCTTCCTCTGCCTGCTTCAAACGGATCCTTTCCAGTTCCATGGTGCTCAGAACAAGACCACCAGAACCAGCAACATCTTTGTAGAGTGGTTCATCAGGTTGCGGGCACCGGGATCTATACTCTGCAAATGCTTTGTGTGTTTCCCTCATTGCCTTTCTGTAGCCGTCCAGTAGATTTCCCATCACATAGAGCTCGCGCTCAAGTCGGTAAATATCAGACTGCATCTTCTGTTGCTCCTCAAACTTTGTCTTTCTCAAATGTTCAATGAAGGTCTCTCTCTGCTGCAGCTCGTGAAGCAAGTATTGCTGATTCATTGTGGCCTGCTGATGAACCTGTTCTTTCTCTGCGTACATTATCCTGGCTTTATCGAGCCACTGTTGTACGTTATCCATACACTTGTCATAGTCAAGAGGACCTTCGCTCCTTAACCTCTTGTTCCCGCCATTAAGAGACTGAGCTGGGTTGTCAATATCGGGGTCAATCACTCTCTTGTTGCTATTAACAAAAGGCATGCATCCACCAGAACTCATTCTACTATCATCTCTGGGTGGAAGAAATTCAACAGGTGAATGATCACGCAATTCAAATTCTGAGTTAAAATTAATTGGCTCTGTCTCCATTTCTTGAATAAAATGGCTTGAAGGAAATCCATCAATTGGATTGCTCCTTGGTAACAGGCGGAACTCGCCTTCCTGATCTTCCTCCTCCTCTTCTTCCTCCTCCTCCTCCTCTTCTTCTTCTTCCTCCACTTCCTCCTCTTCTTTTCCTTGACCATCCCCTTCTTCTAATTCTGCTTTCTTATCATCCCCAAAATCAAATTCCTTGAATTCATTCGTATTACACCTCCTGAACAGAAGCTCCGGGGCGCTACCTTTTCGATCAAAAAGCCATTGACCTTGTTGTTGTTGCTGTTCTTCTTCTTCTTCTTCTTCTTCTTCTTTGCTTTCCACTAAATCCATCATATCCCCAATACTATCCTTCTCCTTTTGAATATCAACTTTCTCGACATTGTCTTGCCCAAGGCACAATTCAATATTTTGTTCCTCCAATTTCTTAAACATAGAGTCATCGTTCCCCACTATCTTTAGACTGTCATTACAAGCCCCATCTTCATCATCCTGTTCTTCGTCCTGTTCTTGTTCTTGTTCTTGCTCTTGCTCTTGCTCATGCTCATGCTCTTGCTCATGCTCATGCTCATGCTCTTGCTCATGCTCTTGCTCATGCTCATGCTCTTGCTCATGCTCATGCTCATTCTCATTCTCATGCTCATGCTCGTGCTCTTGCTCTTGCTCTTGCTCTTGCTCCTGCTCCTGCTCCTGCTCCTGCTCCTGCTCCTGCTCCTGCTCCTGCTCAGTTTCCTGTTCCACCTCCTCCTTGTGTTCGACCTCTTCTACCTTAGGCGCTTCTTCCTTCAATAAATCCTCTCGTTGTGCTCGGATCAGACACTGCAAATGTGAAGCATAGTAACAATTCACCAATTGCGGAGATTGCATCAACTCCTTCTCCACCATAAACCAAATCAAACCAGCCCAATCAACCCGCTCAAAGCTCCCATCCTTGATCGCCTTTGTCCAATTCATGATCTCATTGGGCATCATCCACGTATCTTCGTGTAAGAGTAACCAGTTGGACACAAAATCCTCAATAAAAGCGATCGATTCCTCTGATGCTATGGGATCTTCCTCACCATCCTCCAGTACCGCTGCTTTCTTCACCGGCAACCCCAAGGCACGAGCCAAATCAGCCCGATTGACCCTGATTCTATTTCCATTGACATAACTACACCTCTGGTTGTTGCTAAAATTCGCAACTAACTGCAAAAGAAGGTCATATCGCAGAGACCTATCAAATTTAGTATGAACGAAATCCCACAAGCCCAATCGCTTCAAAAGCCTCTCGTGACTCGAGAAATCCAGATTTTTAGCAGGCACGAAGGGAATGGGCTTAAAAGTATCAACCAGAATCTCGAGCTTCTTCTGAGATTTCTCCTGAAAGAATCTTCGTTTCATCCAAGACTTCTTCCGCTTCGGAGCCCGTCGAAAAGCAGCGGAAGAAGAAACAAACGCGTTGACATCCGCGATTCGAGGTGAGAGCGCAGTAGACTCACCTTGGTCGCTAGGATCATGATCATTGATGAAATTTTCATTGAGTTGGAGCTCCGAATCTTGCGGGTCTGCCTGAGGGGAGTTCTGTTGAGGATCGGACAATTCTAGGGTTAGGGTTTCAGAAGTTTGAGGCGGATCGGACTGCCTCTGTTCTTCTTCTACCGCTCCTTCTCCTCCTTCTTCCGGTTGTTGCAAGTCCGTGGAATTAGGGTTTTGAGCAGGAGACATTGGATCTTCTTCTTCTTGGTGTTCGGCATGAGGATGCGGAGGAGAAAGAGCGGGAATCGCCATGGGAATTGATCTAGAAAATAGGTAAATTCCGATCAACTCGAGACTCGAGGTCAATACACTCTGACACAACGGAACTGAATTAATCGCTTAGATTAAGTCTCTCCACTCCAAAACGACGTAGTTCGCATTCCGTCTCCTTTATAGTGTACGCAATTGAATCCTTTTGTGGAAATTCGAAGTATATTGTTTATGGAAAATATTATTTTCCATTCACCGAAATTTTTAAAATTTTAGCTCAACTTTCACCATTTTAATTTTAATTTTAAATTTCGACAAAATTTTAAACTATTATTTTAATTAAAATTTTACAAATGTAATAAATAAATACTATATTAATTAGAGTGTAATTTGTTTTAAATAGACAAACTAAAAAAATTATCGCAAACTTATTTATAAATAAGTTGAAAATAATTATTGAACACATGGGTGATAAATCCATGTAAAACTTTAAACTCGCTCCTAGTAGATATTGTTCGTTTTGGCCCGTTATGTATATTTGTCACAATAACTAAAGGTGGGCCAAACACCAGTTTGTGTCTCAACAAGAACGCTAGGCTCTCAAGGGATGAATTGTGAGATCCCACGTCGATTGGAGGAGAATTAACCATTCATTACAAGAGTATAATGGAGAAGTCCATAAGGAAAATTTAACCATTCTTGAGTGAAATCCAAAGATGACAGTATTTGCCGCCGTTTGACCATTACATATACGCATTATTTTATATAGTCATATAAGTTATAATTTTTAATTTTTAATTTTTTTATGATCCTTTTGTTGGTACAATAAGGAACATTTAAAAAAAAAATTAAGTGTGGAATGTTTCTTTTTTTTTACTGCCCGGTTAAAATCTTCCTAAAAAGTTAATTATTTGAATTACCGCCTCTCCCTTCGTGGAGTTCAAGAAGTATTTTGCAATAAAACGACGACGATTTGAATTTGGGATGACTGGGCTTGGGCTTGGGTGAGTATTGGGCTTGGGCCTGGAGTGAGTTATTTATGCCCTACTCTCGCCGTAACCGACGGCAGCATTTAAACGGCAAATTCAATTTTCCGTAGCTTCAAAACATAATCTTCTTCCTTCTTTTTTTCAAAATAATCGACGCGCACGACTTATCAAATCCCCTTCGAAAATTCATAAACCAGTCCCCGCCATTGTTCCAACTCCATCAAATCTCCACGCCGTCCACTTTACGCGCCAAAATATTCTTCCCTCCTTTCTTCACATTGGGCCGTGCGGTACACTTTCCACAGTGACGCGTAAACATTGACATCTAAGGCCATTTCTTCGCACGGGCCTTTGGATGCCGTCCTTACGCGTCATATAATACGCTGCGGGCCACGATCTTCGCATCTGCCGTACACCTGTAACGTGACCACGTCGAGAGGCGGTGGATCTTAGAGACCCGGTGGTGTTTTTCTCAAGAACAACCGAGCCAGATCTGGCCGGGATTCCGGTTTCCGACCTCCAAACCCTAACGTTTGGTGCTGCTAGACGTATTTTCTTCGTTCGTGTGGCTTCTTCGGTGCAGTTTTATTGGATCCTTCGTGAATCCTAGAAATCGGTTTGTTTAATAGAGATATATATATATTTGTTTGGTTTAATTTGGTGAACGGCGTCGGTGTTGGTGTTTAATTTATTGGAGATTTGAGTTTTTTGCGTGTTTTGTTTGATTTTTTTTTTTTTCGGGTGAAGGGAAACCCTAGGTACGGATAATTCGACACTCTGAGGATAAAAAGAGGGTTTTAGGGTTTTGGGTATTTTGATTATTTGTATGGCTTCAGCGCCTATAGCTGGAGGAGGAGATGATGGTAGAATTAAGCAGAGGTATTCGGAGTGTAAGGTTTACAGAAGGAAAACGTTCAAAGGTGTGAAGAGCCAGAATACGGCCAGTGCTACCGCTAGCATCACTGTGTCTACCACCACCACCGATAAGGATCCAAGCAACAGGAATGGGAAGACCATCTCCGACACGTTCAGCAACGTTAAAGACTTAAATAACAATTCAGACCAGGCGGTGCCGCATTCAGAAGGGTCAGAAGATGCGAATCTATCTCAGCAGGAGCCTTTACCGAACGCTGCCTCTGATGCTGACGATTTGACGAGGCTTGATGGACAGACATCCGTTGGACCGACTACGGAAGCTACTCAGGACCCGCCTTCTGTTAATGGGATCAGTAGTACGGGTTTCGACGATCAGAATCGGGTCGCATCAAAGCCAAAGCAGGAAATGCAAGAGCTTCGGCGTAAATTTGAGAGTGAGCTTGAAATTGTGAGAAATTTGGTTAAGAGGATTGAAGCCATACAGGGCCAGATAAATAGCGGGCATAGCCATTCTCACGTGTCGACAATGGATATAGCTGATAACGGTCGTGGAGCATATCATGTACATTCGGAAGTCGGTTCTGTTGGTGTTCCTACGGATGACTCCAGGCCACTGCGCCAATTAAGCATATCGGTTCTGGAGAATGGTAAAGGGGTGCATGATTTCATGGAAAGGGAGAAGAGGACCCCGAAAGCAAACCAGTTCTACAGAAATTCCGAATTCTTGCTTGCTAAAGATAAGATTCCTCCAGCTGAGAGCAATAAGAAGTCCAAATTAATTGGGAAAAAGCATAGTAGAAGAAAATTTAAACATGGTTTTGGCACAGGTTCCAAGATCTTCAATGCTTGTGTTTCTTTACTTGAGAAATTGATGAAGCACAAGCATGGTTGGGTATTTAATACTCCTGTCGATGTAGAGGGGCTTTGTTTGCACGATTATTATAGCATTATCAGACATCCAATGGACTTGGGTACTGTGAAAACGAGGCTAAACAAGAATTGGTACAAGTCTCCAAAAGAATTTGCGGAGGACGTGAGACTTACTTTCCATAATGCTATGACTTATAATCCAAGAGGACAAGATGTTCACATAATGGCTGAACAGCTGCTGAAAATCTTTGAGGATAGGTGGGTTGTAATAGAATCAAACTATTATCAGGAGCTGAGGTTGGGAATGGAATTTGGGGCTACTCCATCTTCCAATTCAATAAAATCCCATCCCATAACAGTTCCTCCTCTTGACATGAGAAAGATTCTACGGAGGTCAGAGTCATTGATTAACCCAGCCGATTCCAAGACACAGCCGATGAGTGTGACTCCGTCAGCAAGGACGCCTTCACTGCAAAAACCTAAGGCAAAAGATCTCTTCAAAAGAGATATGACTTACAATGAAAAGAAAAAGCTCAGTACGAACCTTCAGAATTTACCCTCTGAGAAGCTAGATGCCATTCTACAGATCATCAAAAAGAGAAACTTTGAACTTCTCCAACAAGAAGACGAAATAGAAGTAGACATTGATACTGTTGACACTGAGACTCTGTGGGAGCTTGATAGACTTGTTACGAATTACAGGAAAAGTTTGAGCAAGAATAAAAGGAAAGCTGAACTTGCCATTTTGAAGGCTCGGGCAGAAGCCGAGCATAATGGTCAGGAGAAGGTAAGCCTTGCATATAATTTTCCAGTCATTTCTTCTCATCGAAATTATCAATTGATATATGCGAAGTAAATCTCTGCTGCTCTCTCGTATAGACCCCCGCCCTTGATGGTTCGAAGTTACTCAGAGAAACTAGAGCAGGTCAGTCTGTTGATGCACAAAATTTGGTGGGTTTTTCTTTTTTTAATTGTCTAGTGAACAGAGTTACTAACGTTTATGTTATTCTCATGCAGATGAAAATATTCTTTCCTCTTCATCACCCATCCGTGGGGGACAACAGCGGGATCATTCGAGCAAGTCCAGCAGCTCGAGTAGCTCTAGTAGTGATTCTGGATCTTCTTCTAGTGGTAAGTAAATCGTATGTTTACTCGGATGTGCTTATAATAACGTATCAACATTCATTTTGTTGAGAACTAGTCGAAATTATATTTTTCATATGTTAGCAATTTTCTTTTTCATTTTTGTGTTGCAGATTCTGATAGTGACAGCTCTTCGGGATCAGGATCTGATTCAGGATCACCAACGCATTGATTTTCTATTCTGGTAATAATTTCATATTTACACAATGATTGGTTTTTTCTTTTGACACGCAGCTATATTTTGATTCTAAGTTTGCGTTATTTCTGGAATTTCACTTCTTGTTGGTGATTTTGAATATATAGACCTAATAAACATTTGCCTAAGGTTGGTCCTTTTATTTATTAGATTAAATTATTCAAAATACGCTAGACTTTGAAATTTTTCATTAATATCTTTCAATTTTGAAATTTATTCTTGTTTCTGGATGGAAATTGACGTGACAAATGGTTTGCAAGTTTAGAAGGCTTACGTTATATTACTTACAACTTTATAGAAGACTAAGATTGTTTCCATTTATTTCGTTTCAAAAGATATCAAAATAAGTATTTACATGAACAGTAAATGATATTATGTGTGATTTTCAGTTTTTACCGCTTACACATTAGCGATGATATGAATTTCTATCCTAATTTAATAAAAATGTCTCCAAGGGTTTGAACAAATTTCAAAGTTCATGAAACTTTTAGTATTTTGTCTAATTTGTTCTATGTATTATATATAGAGATCATTTATGTATATATTTCATTTCATTAACACATTGTAGATTTTTGCCAGCATTTTCAAACTTTATTCGTTTTTCATTTATTAAAAGAAGGTTGAAGTACAAATTTGGCCTTTATGATTAGAGCGTTCTTCAGTTTGGTCCTCGTGGTCCTGAAGTTCGAATTTAACCAATGGTTTGGGCTTAATTTTTCACAGTTGTACTCTTGTATTTTCTTAGGTTGTTTTTTATGGATGGAAGGTAAATCGATTTCTTCTACTTCAGAAGAATTCAGATGGTGGATTTGAATCTGCAGTTGGTGTACAGTGAAAAAATATTTTGGAATGGGCCATCAGGTAATCCTTTTGATTGCGAACCAAAGGTGGTGGGCTATTAGATGCTAGTGGGTGTTTAGAGTTAATTCTGTCATTGTAATAATTTTGTAACATATGGTAGAATTTTGGTTTGATAGATGCTTCTTGTAGTCTTGTCGTACAGAATATGCATATTGCTTACTTCCATTACTCATGCAGTTCACAGCATGCGACTTTCTATTGCTTTCTCTGTTGGGTATCTTATTTTTTTCTAGCAGTTGCCTATGTTCGCCTGAGAGTCTTGAACTGTCCATCTCTGTGTTAATTTGTAGCTGGTTCTTCTTTAAAAAATAAAACCTGGCCGCATATGATGGTGTACAGAATATGTGTTTTGAATATATGTATTGCATCTTCCTACTTATGAGTTCATTCCTCTCCAACTTCGGTTTCTTTAATTTCAGAGAATTAGTGTCTAGTTATGAAATACGATGCAAAATATGTGTTCAATTATGAAAATATTCTGAATGTGTCTTTCGGGGCGGGGCTGTGTGTTCTTCATTGTCCGAAGACAAGATAGGAAGAAATGGAAAACCATGGGGTATATATACTACACACCCCCTTCACCTTTCCATCGACTGGATGATTTGAACGAATTTAGAAGAGAGCATGATAGCAGTGCGTGCTCCTTACTTCATATGAAACTCCACCCTTTACACCACTGCAAGACACTTGATCTACTTAAAAGCACACGAAAGGACACACACACTCAATTTTATTCACCCTGAAACAAAAAGACAGTTCTTAACTTTCTATCAGGCTCTGTATTCCTTCCTTGTAGCAGTTTGGTAGTGCTCTTCCCTTCCGTATCCTTGGTCATTTGCCTCTCCCTCTTCCTCGCCATGCTCAAAGTCGAATGTGCTGTGTTTTCTAGTTTCATCTCCATGCCCAATCACTATCTCTTTAGTTGTCTGTGCAATCTCGTATATGGTCTCCCCAATTGCCCCCAATATTCCACCATCATCTCTTCCCCCCGCAGCGTTCTTCTCATTTACTCTTCCTTCTCCCCTTTCCTTCACTTCTTCTCTCGCCCATTCAAAAGTTTCCCTACTTTTCTCATACATGGATTCCTTCTCAGCTTGCTTGTACGTAGATTCTCTCTGTGCTTCTTCTTTCTTCCTAGCTGTGTACTCCTTCACACTCTCCCCGGTTGATTCAGCAACATTCTTTGCAGCAGACAATGGCTTGGCTGCTATTGCTCCAGCCTGCTCTGCAGCTCCCTTCACGAGCCTTGCCGCTGCTTTTGTCCCCTCCACCGCCGTGTCACATGAGTAATGGGCTGTGCTCCACCCTGCAACCACCGCCTTATCCTTCAGATCCTCAGCCGCTTTGCCAGCGTATTCGGCTGCAACTTTCCCACCACCTATTGCTACATCCTTAGCCGCAACTGCCTTCTCTCCAAGGTAATGCGCTGTTGTTTGACCTACAGAGACTGTAATGTCCTTGGCTTCCACAGCCTTTTGGACTGTGTAATCCTTGGCCTTCTCTGCTATTGGCACAGTGTAATCTTTTGCTGTTTTGGCTGCACTAGTTAGTGTCTCCTTCACTGCCCCTAAACCTGTCTGTTGGCCCCTCTCTTCAACTGTGCCCTCAGCTCCTTCTGTGCCTCCCTGATCCCACTCCTCTGTTCTAGCCCCAACTCCTTGGTTGAGCGATTCTTTCTTGGCTTCATCATAACGTTCCTTAGCAGCCCTTGTCGCCTTGTTCGATTTCTCCTGTGCTGTAGCTCTGACATTTGAAATTTCTTCAAGAGATGGTTGATTTTGGCGAAACCCCATCTCATCCTCTTTCCCTTTTTTCTGTTCTGGGAGTCTTTGCTCCTCTCCTATTCGAGACCGTCTCTGCTCTCTCTCTTTATCCGCACGTGCTCGCCTCTCCCTTTCATTCTCTGTATCTGTCTCTCTCTTGTCTCTTACTTTTTCAGCAAGAGAGTCAAATTGAGCAGCCAATTCATGGGTCTCATCTGGCTTTCCATCTCCAACTTCACCTTCTGCAACACTCCGTCTCACCTCTCTTCCCGGAAGTGCCCCTTTGGCTATGCTGGTACCCTGCGCCTCTTTTCCCCCGTCACTAGCCAATTCATGAGTTTTCTCTGGAGTTGCGGCTTTGCACTGCACTGCTATGGCCTCGAAGTGGCTTGTCAACTGTGGAACTCTCTCTTTCTCCACCTGAATTTCTCTTTCCTTCGTGGTGTTGTCTCTGCGGCTCAATTGCTCTGCTGCCATCCTTTTTTCTCTGTGGGGTTTGTATTGTTTCTATGTTTGAAGTAGATTTCGAAAATGGATGGAAATGGGTGTAAATAAGACAGAGAGAGGCGGTTTCTGGAAGAGAGGGTCTGCAATGGAGGAAGACGTGTCGGTGTTAATGGCCAGGTGGAACGGAAGTAGCCGACTGACTGAGGTGACTAAGCAACTCAGTTGACAGGTGGAGTTTTTCTTCATTTGCCACGTTTGATTTGAGGATAGAATTTGTTTCAGGGATTTCCTTGATTTCTTTCCGACACATTCTTACAGCCCCAAGATTCTCTTTACCCTTTATGTTAGAAGGATTCTCGTCTCCTTTTGCTTACAGAGGAAGAAGGTTAGGTCTCGACTTTCCTTCGCTGAAAGGTTTGGCTCTACAAAATTCACAAGAGTGTTCTTCATAGATGATCGTAGAAATTTAATGTTTAATTGATATAATTATAAGTTTTTGGAACGAAAATTGGTCAGAACATATATAGGAAAAAAGAACAAAAAGATCGAATATAGGATAAGTAAGTATTTGTGAGTGTGTTCCAAATAATGTTGGAAGAAAGTGATGGATTTAGGTAAATGCATCCCCCAATCCAATTCAACAAACAACAACAATTCAATTTACAATTACAAATTAAATTAATTTCTAATCCTTATTCTTCTTCTTCTTCTTCTTCTTCTTCTTCCCCTACGCATTCAGAAACGAAAACGAAGAACAAACAGAGATCTATGAATCGGTTTTTTACGTTACTTTCAGGCAAACAGACGCGCGTACAATAGCTCGTTCCAGGTATCAGGCAAACCAGGAAGGCACCAATGGCTACAATCGGTGCCGCTGTGTTCCCCGCTGTATGCCGACGGATGTCCGTCCTTCCTGTACTGAGACAGAGTGGTGACGTCGAGGAACACCACCGGCTTCTTAATCCTACTCAGAACCTTGTTCACCACCACCCATGCCATCGGCGTCCCCGCCGGATACCTTCCTCCGAAGTAAGGCTCTGTTTCGCCGGAGCACGATCTCGCCGGCTGGCTCCAATCTCTGCCACTGAAACCAATTCCTCTTTCAGCCCATTTTCTATTAATCTTGATTCAATTCACAACAAGTACGGGATTCACTTACACGTAGTGGGTGGGGGAGATTCCCAGGAAGAAAACCTTGGTTTTAGAAGGATCCACATTGAGATTAACCCATCTGGCCCAAGTGGTGAGACCTTTGTAATAGGCCACATACCGGTTCATGTCCTTCACCACTCTGTTGCCGTCTTGAATGTAATCCCACCTGGTTCGTTCCCCATTTGAAACCAGATTCATAAGCACAAGAATTGAAGAAGAATTGAAGAAGAAGAAGATTTAGTTTGTAATGACTTACGGCTGGGAACTTCCAGTGTGAGTCCACCAGTGCCAAGTGTTGAAGACGAGCATATCCATTCCTCTCCAGGCGTTGCCGCTCTGTATAGAGTCAAGTTTCAGAACGCGTCCGATCTTCTCGTTCACCATGTCCACCAGGTACGGCGTTCTGTACAGCCATAGCTCCACTCCGTAATCCTGCACTTCCATATTTTAATACATTTCTAAAAAAAAATTGAAAACTCCAAGAGAGAATGTCCAAAGAGGACAATATTGGTTGGCGGTGGGCTTGAGCAGTTACCATTGGTATTAGAGCCACACTGAGTGATGTGTCAACGAAGAGGTTGAGTCCCAAAAGGGTAGACATGAGACGGTCAAGGACACTGGGCTTTGAAGGAGGTGGATTAAGAGGTCCCACATCAATTAGAGAAAGGGAACGAGTGTCGACAAGGATATTGTGACTCGAAGGAGGTGTATCATGAGATCACATATCAATTGAAGAGGAGAACGAACCATTTTTTACAAGGGTGTGGAAACCTCTTCCTAACAAATGTATTTTAAATTTTTTTAGGGAAACATGTAATATCTACTAGCGCGGTAATAAATGGTAGGGGTTGGCCTAAGAATAATAACAAACCAACTTTGAAGGAATGGATTGAAAGCTATGGTAACCACTTACGTTAGGTTATTTACTGCCCAATTAAGAATTGGGTATGCCATTGCAATTATTTTCTTCTTCCTCTAAATCCACATATTTTTTTTATACCCACATTATACTCAAAATAATATAATTTAATAAATTTACACCCAGAATATTAAATATTGTCTAAAAAAATATATATTATAAGTTATGAATAATCTATTAATTTTTTAAATAAAATGGGCAAAATTCAACATTAAATAAAACATAAACTAAGTTGGGGAATAAAAATTGAAGAAGGTCACAAGTTGTCAACCGCCAATCACGCTCCACTTTTCACTGACACAAAACCCTTTTATTAAATTTTAAATAAGATATTATTTTGGAAAAACTTAAAAGTAAATATTTAAATTAAACGTTTTTCCCCCTTTTTTTAAAATATAATTAGTTGTCGTGACGTGTAATAATCACATTTATGCTCTGGATCTTGATTTACTTCACGAATTTTTCATTTTTACAAATTAATTTTTTAAAATATGGATAAAACAGTTTTGTTGTTTAAAAAAACATCATTAATTTTATGAAAAAAAAAAAAAAAAAAAAAAAAAAGAGGTCTTGGTTTTGTTGGGTTACCTGAAAAGTGATGGAGGAAAGGGCATTTGTTCTAAAGACAGTGGTCTTGGAATTGGGCAGCCATGCATGGATCATACAAGCCAGCGATTCCCACTGGTTCAAGCTCAACGAATCCCCCACGAACATTATCTTCTTCCCTCTCCATTTCTCCAAGAACCTCACCCCATTAAACCTGCAATTCACACAACAACCCCCAAATCTTAATCGCATCAAAAACCCCCGCCGGACTACATGTCGTCGTTTTATGTTATTACCTGGGCAGGGCGCAGGCGGATGGCTGCCACCGATACTTGAGGTACGACTTGTCGGGACGGCCGTACTTCTGGCAATTGAACTGTGGATCTACAAAAGGGCAAGTGGAGGCGTCGTACAGAGGGTAAGAAGAGTCGAAAACCCATTTCCCTTGGTACAGGTTGCAGCTTCCGGCTAGGTTTCCGGCGACGGCGGCGAGGGTAGTGTTGGAAATTTGTGCATTTGTTTGGTGGAGGAAAATGGAGAGGGCTAGAATCGCAGCTGGGAATAAGAAACCCATTGCTCTGTTCTTGGGTTGCGATCCCCTGCAGCACCCTGCAATTTTCCTTCTTTGCCCTTTTTGGAGCTTAAAGAAGTGAGGGAGTGGGTGAAATCTTGTCTTAACCATCTGCTTTATATAATATCAAAAGGAGAGAGAGAGAGAGAGAAGAACACCAAATTTAAACCATGCTTGCTTTCCCATGGGATCCACTTTTCTTTTTCTTTTTTTTTTCTTTTTTTTTTTTAGTTTAACCTTTGACTTTTTGATAAGTGTTTCCACGGTCGATCCGAGTACACTCGCTAATGATTCATACCCAGAATTTAAAATCCAAATTCGACACCTAATTCTTGATGAACTTAACGTTCGACTGTAACAACTGTAACATGACTACGTTACCTACTTGACTTAAACGTATGAGAAAAAACTATCCTCTCAAATAATGTAGACCCCTTTAGAGTATTTTGTCCTTGTTTACGTGATTCACACGTATTTAGAGTTTCTATGATTAAACCACTGAAAATGAAGAGCTAAGATCGATCCTAGATCATTTTTGTGATGTCGTATATTGGTTGGGAAGAAGAACAAACTAGCATTTATAAGGGTGTGGAAACCTTCCCTAGCATGAGTGTTTTAAACCTTTGAGGGGAAGCTTGAAAGGGAAAGCCCAAAAAGGACAATATAGGCTAGCCGTGGATCTAGGGCGTTACAAATGGTATCAGAGCCAGACACGAGGGGGTGGATTTGGGGGCGGTCCCACATCGATTAGAGGAAGGATAGAGTGTCAGCAAGGACGATGAGCCCCGCCCGAGGAAGAATGGATTGTGATGTCCCACATTGATTGGGGAGGAGAACAAACCATCATTTATAAATCATTTATAAGGGCGTGGAAACCTTCACCGGATTT
This sequence comes from Cucurbita pepo subsp. pepo, assembly GCF_002806865.2. NCBI lineage: Eukaryota > Viridiplantae > Streptophyta > Magnoliopsida > Cucurbitales > Cucurbitaceae > Cucurbita > Cucurbita pepo. Next base: position 7,584,070 of record NC_036653.1, read on the forward strand.
AGGGCGTTACCTACGGAAAACCACTAAAATGTTTTTTTTTTTTTTAAGAAAAAAGAAAGAAAAAAAAAACAAACAAAAAAGAAACAGCATCATCATCAGACTATGATCAAAATAGAATTTATAATTATTATAAATAAAAATAACTTTTATAAAAAGGATTCTTTTTTCATTTACCTTTATGCTCTGTTAACTTTATAATATTCCTACATAAAGTCCTTTTCTTTTCATTTACTAATTTACTATATAGTTTTTCATATTGAAAATTTCTCATTTAATAAGAATTAATTTTTCTTTTTAAGCTGAGAGAGAAAATAAAACTATACTGTAAATTTATAATATATACTATTTTCCATTATTGATTACAATTTTTTTAATTGGTTTGGTCCATCTTCTACACGTTAAAAGAAACATCCTGTTACTTCTTTAATGTCGTGGGCCCATCTCAGCCAATCAAATCTGGGCTGCTAACATCGCATTTATATCCACCTACACAATAAAATAAAAATTATATATATATATATATATATATATATATACACACGACCCGTATAGGAGAGATATATCAATGAACGGACGACGCATAAATAAGCGTAATTTTGAATATTTAAAAGAATTGAAAATCACTACATATATCAACAAGGTGCACATTTATTTTCAGTGACTCAACCATATAATCTTCATAGTTAAGTGTGCTGCTCGAAGTAATTTTATGTTGGGTGTCCTATTGAAATTTTGTTAAGATACATACGAACAAGGACTCGTGTTGGTTTTGTAGGGATAGCGTTCGCTCGTAAAAAATGAAGAGTAGATAACGTGATCATGTCGCAGTGCCAAACCCAAATTTTGAATCCCGAACATAAAGCCTCTCTAAAAACCAAACTCTCAATTGATCATATAGAATATTTTCTTTTCGATTAATGATAACTATATAACGACAACAACAACTGCAATTATTTCATCCCACCAAAATTAAAGTCCAAATATAATAACTTACAAGCAAAGCTATATATATAATTAAACATTGTGCGATTAAATATTATGTATAAAGTGGGTCGTATTTATAGTATATCTATATATAATCGACCGCTTAAATTATTATTTAAACATGATTATGTTGAAATTTATCGTAATAATTTTAAATTTTATAGGATATAAAATAATAAATTAATTTATTAATTAGAAAGTAGTGTATGTCTCATTCAATATAAATTGGGAAAGAAAATGAAATGAATAATATGGAAATAGGTGGAAGTCCAAGAATGAGTTGTCAGTGTAATGAATGACTTCTCAAGTCAATTGCTTGCCCAAACAAAAGTCCTTTCGTATAACAAATAATAATTAATAATCCATTGTCTTATTATATGCCAAAAAATAATAATAATAATAATAATAATAATAAATTATAGTATTTTATTATCAAATAATAAGAATATTCCCTCATGGGCTACACTTTTTTTTTTTAACTCGTCACAATTAAGTTTATAAACACTATTTTTACCCGCCCGTTTATTTATTTTATTATATATTTTAAAAAATAACCCAAAATTTAAAAATAAAAAAATAATAAATTTAGAGCCATAAACTCGATTTGCTGTCGTTATTTATATATATATATATATATATATATATATATATATATATATATATATATATATATATGTATATGACAGTCCCAAAGGTGGTGGGAGCATATGGTAAAATGAAAATGACATACATTTTTAATCCTTTCACATGTCCACTACTTTATATGCCTTTCTTTTTCTTAATTCATGGATGATATTTATCCATCATGAACCCTCACATGCATGTAACAAACACATATTCAACTTCTTCATCATTATCACGACCTACGTCATGTATTACGACTCATTAAATAATTTACACTATATATGCATCGTCATCATTTTGAAGTCTAAACGTGCGGGATGTCACGCTTTATATTCGAAATTGAAAATTAACGGGAGAAGGTAGTACTAAAGCTAGTAGTAAAAGAGTGTACAAACAAGCACTAATAGCAGTATACCGATGTTTATCGAGATACCCTTTTTGAGTTTAGCTTCTAAAATCTAGATGAACTATGAAGACGGGAAGGAAAAGAAAAGAGACGTTGTTTACCGTGAAAGCAGTAATAGTCCAAAATCAGCTTCTAGCCGTATCGTCGAATGATTTGTCATATATTTAAATATTTGAAAAATATATAGTGAATAAAAAATTGGATATATAGGAAATGATTGAAGCAATAATACAGAATGAATCTTCATGGAAGTTGTCACCTCTTTGTCCATATATTTAATCTCAGCCGTTGGTTTTTGCTCTAATTTCGAAATTAATTAATAAATTTAATAAATAATATATAAAATCACAATAGACGAAATAATTGCCACATGCCATTAAATAGAAGCCTCAATATTCGGAGTTAAAAAACTGTTTTTTTCTATTTTTAAATAAAATTTTGTCCCTCCCAATCAAAACATATCATAAATATATAATTATATTTTAATTATTTTTGCTAAATATTATAAAAAGATTGATGTTGGATCTCATGTATAGATCAAGAAAGAGTAAATTATTATAATTACTTTATTTATTATTATTATTTTTAATTTTCATCCTATAATAATATTATAGCCTTTGTTATAATATAATGAAGATTTCTAATATTTAAAATTTATTGAAATAATAAATAAATATTTTATTATTTTTGAATGAATTCGTATACAGTGATATTTGTTGTCTAAAATTTAAAAAATATTAACGATTTTTATTTAAAATTAACGATAGGTTGTGGATGGTTTATGAAAAGTATGAACAGACCGTGATCGACACGTCGCTCGGCGGGGTGTGGTGATTGGTGTGGGGAGCCCCCACCCATCCGGCAGCCGCCACGCTTGGAAGTTGGATCAGCACAACCACAAGACAAGTTGGTAAAAGGACAACAAATAATACCATAATTCATGATTCATCATGTTTCTATTCTGTTTTATGTAGTTTCGTTAAGGGCACGTTTGTTTGTGGGGTTCTAAATTCCATTATTTTCAACCAAAAAAAAAAAAAAAAAAAAAAAAAAAAAAAAAAAAAAAAAAAAANTTTTTAATTGCAATTCAATCCATTAACATTTTCAAAATCTTATAAACACTACTTTTTCATTTATCCAGATGGGATGAACGACATGTGGGCTCATTTTCAATGACATGATCGAGTGAGTAGCGATGGCCGGCGACACCTCTTGAATTTAGATGGTGTCAAGACATATGAGCCATGTTGATTGAGAATCAAGATGACACAATGAGAGGTGACGTTGAATTGAGAGACCTTGGTCCAAAGTAGAGGCAAGATTGAGCCGAATGATTTGACATAACGTAGAGACAAGTCAATTGAACATGCATGCGCATGCAACATGTATGGTCGAACAAGCTTAGATTCTAACCAAGCAAGAGTCGATAGTGGGAAAATGGTGTATGTGCAAATGGGTGGGTCCCACCATAAGAAACACAGCAGTGCTTAGCTATAAGCCATTTGAAGTCTTATCCGGAAAGTCCCCTTTTCGGCGTCTGGTGGAAAAAAAGAAACAAAGGGGGAAGAATATTGAATCTTTAAAGTCAAGTTTAATAATTAACAAATTAAGAAAATAAAATAAATAAATAAATAAATCATTTAATTGGGCCAAGTGGGCCATAGTTGCCTACCAAAAGTCCGGCCCAGTCGCATTGATTGTAGTGAAAGTTGCCTTCTAAGAAATGTTTTATTCCACGTCATTTACGTTAAACACGTCATTAACCATTAAATCTCTAATTATTAATATAATATCACCAAATAATAATAAATTATATATTTTTTTAAATATTATACATTTTAATCGGTTGAGTTTCGTACGGTCTAATATCAAACAACTTCAGCATTTCTGTAACCGTCCAAGTCTACTACTAGTAGATATTGTCCTTCCACACCCTTCCTTCTCCAACCAATGCAGGATCTCATGATCCACCCCCTTCAAAGCCGAATGTCTGATACCATTTGTGACAGTCCAAACCCTCCACTAGTACATATTGTCTGCTTTGGCCTGTTACGTATCGCCGTCAGCCTTACGATTTTAATACGCGTCTACTAAGGAGAGGTTTGGTTAAGAACCGAGAAGCAAAAGCAAACTCAAATCTTGGAAAACTATGCACAAACATTCATTATAAGCATATGAATTAAAGTAACATTGTTTTAGGATGTAATTAACTATGATACACTCACAGGAGACCACTTTTATATAAGACAACAGATAATGCTTCTGATATTTGTTCTTATGGATTTCTCACCTTAGCAATTTACATACTGTTCATTCAAGAATGTCGATTCCGAGCTTAGAGAAGCTGCCAATCGTGTTCCGAGACGTCTCCGGCCGGTAGTTTCTGTTCGTGTAGCTGGTTTGGGATGGTAGTGAAGCCATAGCCATGCTTCACTGCAAGCTCTTTGTATTCTTGCTTCCTCCTTGACTTCTTTGTGAAAGAAAATGCTCCGGTTATCTTCTTCTTGTGGAAAAGTAGACGACTCAGTGAAAGATGAATGAAACTGAACTAACTGGACAACCCTGCAAGTCGGAGTTGGATTATGTTACGAGGAGAGTGCGAATAGAGTACCTTGTAATGTTTGTGTTTGAGTTGTTCGTTGGAATCGAAATGAACGTCGTCTCCGTTCACTAAGACGCATGCTTCTTCGTCCAGATTTGTTTCATCAGCTGGTTGAATGTTGTGTGTTACATGTTCAAGCTCAAGTTCATCAAGACTCCAAGAATGTGATCTTGCTGTGTAAAATACAATTCAAACCATGTTTATCAGCTCACTACAATGAAATTATTCACCAGACAGTTGAATGGCTCTTGTTTTGAGGAGCTAAAAACAGAGGCAAGAAAAGCTTAAAGAGAGCTGTTCATGGGGTGGTCTGGTTGGCCTAAGTCTATGAGTTTATCAGCATCTTTCATGACCTTTTTGAGCAATTTTGCTGAAAAATCATTACAACCAGCTTCAACACATGTGAGATCTCAGATCGATTGAAGAGGGGAACGAAACATTTCTTATAAGGGTGTGGAAACCTCTCCCTAGTAGACGTGTTTTAAAACTGTGAGACTGATTGTGATAGAGCCAAAATAGACAATATCTGCTAGCGGTAGGCTTGGACTGTTACAAATGATATAAGAGCCAGACACCGAGTAGTGTGCCAATGAGGACGCTAGGCTGCTAAAGGGAGTGGATTGTGAGATCCCACATCGGTTGGAGAGGGGAATGAAACATTTCTTATCAGGGTGTGGAAACCTCTCCCTAGTAGACGCGTTTCAGAACTGTGAGGCTGACGGTGATACGTAATGGAACAAAGTAAACAATATATGCTAGCGGTAGGCTTGGGCTGTTACAAATGACATTAGAGCTAGACACTGAGTGGTGTGTCAATGAGAACGTTGGGCCACTAGAGGGAGTGGATTGTGAGATCCCACATCGGTTGGAGAGGAGAATGAAACATTTCTTATAAGGGTGTGGAAACCTCTCCCTAATAGACGCGTTACAGAACTGTGAGGCTGACGGCGATACGTAACGGAACAAAGTAGACAATATATGTTAGCGGTAGGCTTGGGCTATTACAAATGATATTAGAGCCAGACACTGAGTGGTGTGCCAGTGAGAACGCTGGGCCCCCAGAGGGAGTGGATTGTGAGATCCTACATTGGTTGGAGAGGGGAATGAAGCATTTCTTATAAGGGTGTGAAAACCTCTCTCTATAGACGCGTTTTAAAACTGTGAGGCTGACGGGAATACGTAATGAGCCAAAGTGAACAATATTTACTAACGGTGAGCTTAGGGTATTACAAATGATATCAGAGCCAGACACCTAGCAGTGTGCCAGCAAGGACGCTGGCCCCCAAAGGGGTAGATTGTGAGATCCCACATCGGTTGGAGAGGGGAACGAAACATTCCTTACAAGGGTGTGGAAACCTCTCCTTAGTAGACGCGTTTTAAAATCATAAGGCTGACGGTGATACGTAATGGACCAAAACGGACAATATCTGCTAGCGGTGGGCTTGGGCTATTACAAGAAGTTTCCCCCGAAAACACCCTACATCCACTAATCTACTACACATCCCTATTCGAAAAGGATCATCTCACTCTAACTGACCCATAAATGGTTGAAACATCTCCAGCAGACAAACAAGTGCAAAAGAAAGTATGACATGAAAAAGCTAAAACATACCATCTAGCTCTGCTGATGAATCACCACAAGATAGAAGTCTCGTCTCCTCAGCATCCACAATGAAATTTGATGAAACATCATATAATAAGTCATCAGATTTAGTTTCGGTCTCATTCGAACTTTGCATCGCTGAATTAAACCTCGTGCCTTTAACCGACATGGTCGTTTCCATATTACTAGCCAGCTCGCTCGAAGCTTCAGATTTTCTATTAGAGATTGCACAGCATGATGATGCATCAGTTGCATATTTCTTCTCGGACTTGCATCCTTTTGTCGTAGAGTCTCGACCATCGAGGTCTAGCTTATGACGTACATTGTCATCATCCTTTTCTCTGGAACACACATCATTTTGGGCTCTAGTAGCAGAATATGGAGAAGATACCAAATCGGGATTATTGGCACGGTTCGGTCCACGTGGCAGCTGATGTACAATATCTCGTATGGTATCAGCAGTTCCTCTCGAGTTCTCAGTTGATTTTGAACGCTCTATCTTCATACCGACCATTGGTTTCTTACATATAACAACGTTTTCGTAGTCGTCAAGAGCTGCATTACAAACAGCCACCTTCTCATCACTCAATTCAGATTGGGGAAGCAAATCTTGCATAACATCAGAATAGAACCTTTTGACACTTGCTCCAACTACTTCCACCTGATTCTCAACATATTTAGCAGTGTCCTGTCTCAAGATAAGGAGAAAATAGTAGACCAAGTTAATGGAAGAGTGTCATTTAAGACATGAAACAAATCGAAATTAAACATTTAGACGACTCGGACAAGGCACGAGTCGATTAGGTACGGGAACCAGAGGCGAAGGAGTAGACAGCTGAATCAAAATGCCCACCTGACATATAATGTCTTCGACCTCGAGGCACATAGTTTCGAACTTTTCATACAAACGCCCGACCCAAGCAATGCCTTTTACATCCATTTCGATTTAGATGATGCTACTCTCGTCTGCAAGGTGCAACATATTTGTCGAATATAAGATCGTGCGAGTAAACAAAGATTATATTCGATAAAAAAAATTTGATTAATGAAACAAGAATCAGGAGCAACAAACAAAAATGGAGTCATTGTTGCTGCAATGCTCCCACATTTGGTTCTGAAGATCAAGAGTAGTAAGCAATGCTAAAAGTGCACGATTAAAGGTTTAAGATAGACGCGATCGTCTTAGTTCCGTTTGGAGAATAGATAGACCAGATCATCTGAGACTCGAAGGCATAGCATCTAGCAAAAGTAGTAGTATGATATAGATCAAATGTTCTACTAGAACAAATTGTAATTGCCTCATTATCATACCAAATCAAATGCAAGCCGAAGCCAGGAAGAGCTGTTCTTGAAACATGCTTAGGCAACTATCTTTTAATGAGCATTTAGGGATGATCTTTCCATATCATACAAGAGATACTCTCATATTGGCATAAAAGATTACCTATTTGATGATAGAAACCCTTTAATGAACCCATATACTGATGAGATCCCACGTCGGTTGGGAAGGAAAACGAAGCATTCTTTATAAGGGTGTGAGAATCTCTCCCTAGTAGACGCGTTTTAAAAAAAAACTTGAGAGAAAGCTAAAAAAGGACAATATTTGCTAGTAGTGGACTTGGACTGTTACAAATGGTATCGGAACCGGGCACATGGCAATGTACCAGTGAGGAGGTTGAGCCTTGAAGGGGGTGGATACGAGGTGGTGTGTCAGCAAGTACGCTGGCCCCGAAGGGGAGTGGATTGTGAGATCCCACATCGGTTGGAGAGGAGAACGAAACATTCTTTATAAGGGTGTGGAAACCTTTCTTAATAGACGTGTTTTAAAATTTTGAGAGGAAGCCCTCGAAGGGAAAGTCTAAAGAGGACAATATCTACTAGCGGTGGGCTTAGGTTGTAACAAATGGTATTAGAGCCAGACACCAAGCGGTGTGTCAGCGAGGACGCTAGACCTCCAAGGGGGGTGGATTGTGAGATCCCACAATGGTTGGAGAGGGAAACAAAACATTCCTTATATAAGGGTGTGGAAACCTCTCCCTAACAGACGCGTTTTAAAACCAACAAAGCATTCCTTATATAAGGGTGTGGAAACCTCTCCCCAACAGACGCGTTTTAAAACCAACAAAGCGTTCCTGATATAAGGGTGTGGAAACCTCTCCCTAACAGACGCGTTGTAAAACCTTGAGAGAAAGCCCTAAAGAAAAAGTCTAAAGAAGACAATATCCGCTGGTGGTGGGTTTAGGTTGTTAGAAATGGTATTAGAGCCAGACACCAAGCAGTGTGCCAGCAAGGACGCTAGGCCTCCAAGGGGGGTGGATTGTGATATCTCACATCGGTTGGAAGAGTGTGGAAACCTCTCCCTAATACCCTAGAAGAAAAAGCTCAAAGAGGACAATATCTAACCGTGGGGTTGAGCCGTTACAAATAACTCTCTTTTCAAAGCTAGATTGTTTGACATATCATTGACACAATCAGTACATGGTAGGGGCTATGTACAAGAGGGCATGTCCCAACAGCGATATTTCTCTAAAATTCTCAGTCTGAAAACACACTCAAGCTGCAGAATCCGTGCAGAAAACACACTGTGATCCTCATTAATTAACAAATGTAAGCCACAAAAATTGACACTCGAAATTCATCAGCCACTAAAACAGCCTACCCACTAAGAAAAAGACAGAAACAAAGCACTTGGAGAGAAGTTCATGAAAATTCCAGCCGTATTTACAGTGATCATCAAAAAAACATCTCCAAAACGAACATATTTTTTTACACAGTACAGTAACACATCATCTAGATAAGTAGATAAAGATGAACATGAACAAAACACAAAATTGAGATGATCAGGGAAAAAGAGTTCATAAGAAGAAGATAAAAGCAAGATGATGAAGAGAGCAAGGGCTTAAGGTTTGGTTGCCGAACCTCGAAACTTCAACACTTTGTGATAGCAGAAAAGGGTCAATCACGATACCCAGAAGCCAGAAGATTAAGAAAGGGACTAAAATTTATGGGATCATCACAACTTGGATTTCGAAGGCCCAATGGAGGAATGAATACAGAGACGGAAAATTGAAGAGGAGAGAGAGAAGAGAGAGAAATTCCTGCCACGTGTTAATACAAGAGAAAATGGAAAAATCCTATTATCCTCTACAATTTTGGCTTACCAACTTAGGCTTAACCTCAATTATAGAGAATTAATGTAGGATTAAACTTTTATATTAGCTCATTTTCTTTTAAAACGAGGATATTCTTTTAATACGAGTATAGTACCGTCTCTTTAGAGGTTCGAATTATCCACTCTAGATCTTGTAGAACTTAAAAAAAGATTATATTTTTTATTTGAATTTGATAGTATATACCAAATTTAATGTAATGATCTATTTTTATTAAAATTAAACGCTTTGCAAGTATTTTTTTAAATAAAAAATATTATTTTAAATAAAACAAATTGTCACACTAGCAATAATTAATGAAAAATTGACTACAAAGAACAATATACTATCCAAACTAGCCACTTGTGCTTGTATCTCTCGATCATATGTTGACATGATCATCGTTAATTGGTTAAAGATAATATAACTTCGACTAAAAGATGAGAGGTTTAAATTTTCACATCCGTTTAACTAAAAAAAAATTATATGGAAATAAAACACAAGAACGAGAAAATTTGAGAGAATTTCTATGATATTCCATATTTCCTTTGGTCTCTTTGCTTGGCTTCATCACAGTTATAACTGAACCGCTGAGGCATGGTAACATAACTCTTCATGCTAATTTCACAACAAGGTTAATAACAACACATACGATCTCATGTGAAATCTAAGCAATTTGTAGCATGTGAAAAACGAAGATCGAATTGGGTATTCGAGAATGTACACGTTCCATGCCATCACTCAGCTGCCTGGAAATTTCCGAAGTCGTCATCAGGTAAATCAAGTGTGCTTTGACCTTCAGCATCATTGGAGTCTTCTTTTGCTGGTTCTGCAAGCTTGTGCTTGGAAGGATCGTCCAGATTGATATTTGGTGGTACATTCGTAGGAGACTTCTGGGCTGCAACAGGTGAGAGTAGAGCTGGAGGAGGTGGAGGTGGTTTGATGCAAAAAATGGACTCTTTTTTTGTGTTGCCCTCTTCTTCTGGTGGGGAAACCTTCACATCTAGCTCAGAAGGCTTCTTGATGTTGCTAGTGCTTTTCTGTTGGTAACAAAAAAGAACGTGTAAAGATGAGATTAATCACAATGAAACAACCAATGTGTGGAAGCAGATATCAACGCAAAGAAAATCAGCCTACTTTGCTTTTGAATTGAAGTACTATTGTCTCGCCATCTTTCAGACTGTAATCAACTGAGGATGTTTTCTGGAACTGTTGTTCCATCTCTTCTGCACTCTTCTTTTTATTGAGATATCTTTCGTCAAAAAAGTTTGTAAAAAGTGCATTAGATTTACTAATGGTAGACCATATCATCACAAAAGGATGCTATTATAATTCAACTTCACAAGAAAATTCTATTTGTAAATGGAATAATTGCAGAGTAGAAGGTAGTGTACTTCATATGATCATGCAAAGCTGCTTGGAAGTCATAAGCCTCAGTTCTTTCTCGAAACCCTATGCCGATAAATGCGTGCCGAAGGCGACCACCTGCATATATATACATATATTTCTTTCACATTTATTAATTATTCAATCCAAATTGATTCTGTTCTACAGTCTCCATTTCCCCCCTGTACCTCTACTGTTCTATCGTCAAGAAATTAAGTGTTAGCTGGTCGCATGTTTCACAAATAAATACCCCATTGCACCCATTTCAGCGCCACTCAAGCAAGAATGTAGACAGAAAACTTTACGGGAAAGAATTACTTCATTGAAACATTTAGTGATATTCTTTTATGTTATTTCATGACACTTCACCACATATAGCTTCATTAAACAAACATAAGATCAAGTGAGATGGGGGAGGGGGCCAAAAACTGAAAATTACACAGAAAAGTGATCCAGATACTGTACTATAACGAGATAATTAAAAGAATATGGGAAAATGTGGGCAAGAGAAACGGTCATCTCACCAATATTCTCTTCTATGCGAAGAACAAAATATCTGCAATAGTTGAGCATTATATCAGGCACCTTCAAATATAGCATTAAAACAAGATAAAGTTGGTATATCGATTAGACTTCAATTAAAAATGAAACCAACCTGCTGCTATCAATTACAGTTTCAACTGGATGCTGTTCCCCTTCTCTCAAAAATGCCCGAGCATATAATTCACCTATTATAATAATAAACAGCTTATTAGTCTTTAGAAACACCAAATATACCTCGTCTGCAATAATATAATTCACCTACCTTTTAATACTACCAATCCACAATACTTGCTTTGTAGCAACTAACTATAAGAGATGATCTCACCTGTAGCCTTATCTTCAAGTCTGATAATGCATTCTTCTCCCTTGCTAAGGACTTTCAGTTTTCCCTCCCAGGCCCATTTATTCACATCCCATTCATCAGCCCTTAAGGTAACCAGAGCACATGTGGAAAACTAAGTTATTAAGGGTGACAATATAGTGTATTTTCATAACTAAGTCATAGATGGGGAACATACGTAGTGGATTTTTTTTGGATAGGAGCATATGTAGTGTATTTGTAAGACATTTAACATGACATGTAGCATTTTCCCATTATTCAATGTTTGAACAGCTACTGAGTGGGCATAGAGCTCTTCAAAGATAAGTGCACGTCTTGGGAGATATTTTTAGATCTAGCTAAATTTCAGGCATCTCGTTGGTGTGTACTTTCAAATTCTTTTAGTAATTATATTCTCTGTAATATTAACTTAAATTGGAATTATAAGTCACCAGCAGACACATTTATGTTGGAAAACTAAATAATGAAATCACCAAATTGATCTAGGGGACATAAAATTCGTCAACAACAAGGCTTCTGTATGATATCAAGATCATATTGCAATTCACACTATTATCCATCGTAAATCAAGGAAAAATTAAGAAACCTGTAGGAAGCTGCACTTTTTCTTGGCGGTATCTGCAGGAAATCATTAAAAAAGACAATAAGGTTTGCTAGAAAAAAATTAACAGGTAAGTTGAAGACAGAAAATAACCAGCAGAACCTAATATTATCGTACACACGAAACTATCTTGTTGTATTTGTACAGAAAAAACAGCTGATACATTACATTAGTTTTCTCGCATTATTCATATGAACATTATCCCACCAAGAGGCCAAATGTGGATGCAGAAACGCGGCACCACAAATTACACGCACCAACAAGTTATCAAACAGTAGCAACATACATGTTAATTACTAAGATATCTCAATTGCATGATTTAAAAATGTAGAATAGGACGTAAGAAAATGAAGAAAAAAAGCCAAACATGATATCAGCAATTCCCAACAGTATATAATCAACTATGGTGCAAACAACTACTTCACATTTGGCTAATCGCAAAAGAAGTCCACAGAAAGCTCAGATTTCTGCATCAGAACTAAAAACTTGCATAATTTACTCACCAAATAGACATAACATTCAGAAACTTGAAAGAGAACAAGCTCAATTGCTTCATTCTCTTCGTGATCCTCTTGGCGTTCTTGATCCTTCGCCGTCTTCTGCTGCTTCTCCTCCATGGAGAAATAAGAAAGAGATTCGAGAGATCGTGAGATCAAAATCGAGATCGGAGAAATACGGCCAGCAATCCGTTGAAACCAAAGCCGGAAATGAGAAAATCGAAATGAATATGGAAATTTCAGGTGAATTGAAAATGAGCTGAGTTATTGGATGTGAAAACTGGTAGCCTGGAGAAACAACTCGCTTTCAGTTGCCCTCTCCGCTTCAAAGAAGATTGAAGGTCCGGACATAGACGAAGTAACCCGTAATCCTCTGCGCCGGTTCCAATTGCAACCGTATTGTTATAACAAACTTCAACCGTTCGATTCGATGTCCAACCATCCTAGGCTTATTATGGGGAGACAGAAGTCTGATCAATTGACGGCCCTGATGAAGAGGAATTCTTTTTAATATTTAATTGTAGTTCGGATAATTCATATTCTGGTCTTGAGTGGATTGGAAGATACTTAATTGGGTAACAATAATTCCATATATATATATATATATATAGAAAATTAGTGGACTCGAAGATATCTCGTGAACACAATATTTACTAGTAGTGGGCTTGAGTTGTTACATCAGGTCGTGAGTGTTTTGCCAACAAATTTTACAGCTCAGTTTGGTTCGATGTTGCCCGAGCATGCAGTCCAATTTTGATTCGACTCTGAAATCGAGTTCCATAGGATAGTTTCCTGCAAGTATTTTCAAACTCAAACTCGAACTCAATCACATTCTTCATTCATTCTTAACATATGGGACAACTAAAAGCCTTCTTTAACCATCTTTAATGAAAATCTAACTTTTATTAGATTCTACAACCATTCCCAGACCAGAAAGACGTCACATGAATTAGACAAGTAATATGAAGACTTTCCAGACCAGAAAGACGTCACATGAATTAGACAAGTAATATGAAGACTGAAGCTCATTCAAACATGTATGGTACAAAATTGTCTAAACGGACGAAGTTTTCAATACCGATCAAAGTGGAACGGTTGCTGTTATTGTAACATGTCTCGGGTCCGTGAGTCTCGATGTCACATTCACAAATCCAACTTGGCTCATTTTTTCTTCCAAATCAGTAAGATGATACTCATCCAGATGAGGTTCTGTGCTTTTTAATAAGGTAAAAAGCACTGGAGACAGTTCCTGCAAACATATCCAAATTGATCAAGATTTCATAAGCTTTGTTAGCTACATTTTTACTCTTGTCGTATCAAATCATACCTGAACGGCCTTTGATTTTGACTGCACAAGACATAGAATGCATTATGTTAGATATGTTACATAGCAATGAGTTGTTCTTATTCATATCAAGACTTAGCTGCATAGACAACTTACAGCTTGGTCAGTGATTACAATTGTGCCACCGGGTCGAAGAAGCCGAAACGATTCCTTGAGGATATTGACTATTGCTACTTGGGGACATTCATGGAACTAAAATATCATAGACAAGAATCATCACGGTCACTATTAAGCAACTTTACACGTTATTAGATAATACAGCTCTCATTTCACAACATCTTTTAGTATTTAAAACTTAGCTTCCATTTTGAAAACGTTTTAGTTTTAGTTTTAGAATTTGATTGGTGTGAGATCCGGTTGGAAAGGGGAACGAAACATTCCTTATAAGGGTGTGGAAACCTCTCTCCATCAAACGTGTTTTAAAAACTGGAGGGGAAGCCCAGAAGAGAAAGCCCAAAGAGGACAATATCGGTTAGCAGTGGACTCGAGCTGTTACAAATAGTATCAGAGCCCGATACTGAGCATTGTGCCAGCGAAGACATTGGGCCTCCAAAAGGATGGATTGTGAGATCTCACATCGGTTGGAGAGGGGAACGAAACATTCCTTGTAAGGGTGTGGAAACCTCTCCTTAGAAGACACATTTTAAAACCTTGAGGGGAAGCCCAGAAGGGAAAGCCCAAAGTGAACAATATCTGCTAGCAGTGGACATAGGCTGTGACAAATGGTACCAAAGTCAGACATCGGGCACTGTGCCAACAAGGATACTGGGCACCCAAGAGGGGTGGATTGTGAGATCTCATATCGGTTGGAGAGGGGAATAAAGCATTCCTTATAAGGATGTGGAAACCTCTCCCTAGTAGACGCGTTTTAAAACCTTGAGGGGAAACCCAAAAGAGAAAGCTCGAAGAGAACAACTGCTAGTGGTGAACTTAGGCGGTTACAGTTGGGTTCTTATAACCTTTATCGTTCCAAGACATTAGGTACTAGCTTCGAAATTGTAGTTGTGAACCATCTCAAAATCTCTCCTCTAGGGGAAGAAACCTTGGGACATCATTAGATTAAAGAAGAGTTCTTACCAGATAAGCAATGGAAAGTAGGTCAAAAGATCTTGAAGACAAGCCAGTTTCTTCTCCATTTCCATGCAACCATCTTATTGCATTCTCTCTTGGAGCTCTTTTCTTGTCCATGTATTGAGCCACCGCAAGGAAGTAAGGAGACAAATCAAGCCCCTATAGCAAACGAATCAAACATAAAACACCGACACAAACTGAATTTCATTAGGGAAGCTAAGAGGGAGCAAATTTTACTCACTGTCACTTTAGCTGTCGGAAACTTATCAGCTAGCTGCCTTGTACCAAAGCCTACAGAACAGCCAATGTCAAGAATGTCTAGAATAGGATTCTTTGAGTACTGCAGATGATGCTCCTCAATGGTACGCAGCCAGTTTCCAAATACTACTTTCTTGGCTTCATCTACTGAAGTGGCGGTGGGTACCGCTCGCATGATCATGGACATGGTTGCCGGCTCTGCTTCTGCTGCAGCCTACAAGGCACACATATATGACTTATAAACTTTTGTTGAACGTATGGAAGTCTGTCAAATTGCTGCATGGGGTGACTACTTACAAGCCATGAGAGATTGCCCTCGTCATATGCATGGAAGGGCTTTAGGTAATCTGTTCATCATAACCCATTTTCTGATTAGTTAAAGAACAAGTTTTATGTTTTGGAAGTATATAGACCAGCTTGTGAGATTGAACTTAAAAGGGGATTGGATTTTCAGCCAAGCTAAATCTTAGGCATCCGATCCGGATTGAACAAACCGTTCGTAGAATAACCGTTTGTAGAATGAGCTTAGATAGCATGTAATAGCCTAAACTATTGCTAACAGATATTGTCGTCTTTGGACTTTTCCTTTCGGGTTTTCCCTCAAGATTTTAAAACGCGTCCACTAGGGAGAGGTTTCCACGTCCTTAGAAGGAATACTTGGCTTCCCTCTCCAACAAATGTGAGATCTCATAATACACCCCCTTAGGGGCTTAGCGTCTTCGCTGGCACACTGTTTGGTGCTTAGCTCTAATGTCATTTGTAACAGCTCAAGCCCACCACAAACATATATATGTCCTTTTTTTAGCTTTCCCTTCCAGGCTACCCTGCGTCCTCTAGGAAGAGGTTTCCACGTCTTTGTAAGGAATGGTTTGTTCCCCTCTCCAACCAATGTGGAATCTCACAATCCACCCCTTTGAGGCTCGATGTCTAACTTTGATATCATTTGTAACAGTTCAAACCTACCGCTACTAGATATTGTCTTCTTTGGACTTTCCCTTTTAGACTTTCCCTCAACGTTCTAAAATACGCACACTAAGGAGAGGTTTTCACATCCTTATAAGGAATGCTTCAAACTTGGGCTATTACAAATGGTATCAGAGCTAAACACCGAACAGTGAGCCAGCGAGAACGCTGAGCCCCTAAGGTGGTGAATTATGAGATCCCACATTTGTTGGATAGGAGAACGAAACATTTCTTAGAAGGGTGTGAAAACCTCTCCAATAAAGCTAACGGCAATACGTAATGGACCAAAGTAAACAATATCGACTAGCAGTAGACTTGGGTGGCTGTTACATATCATCTATGTTCTTATCACACCTTATGAAACTCAAATCGACTAAAACTGGTTAAATGCAATGAAATAGCAATGTGAAGAACTTGGGAACTTACAATCGGGATAGACAATGGAGAGATTTTGAACGCTCTCGAGCTCCTTGTAGACGTCAGACTCCAGAATATCGGAACTAATCTTCCGCCATGGAATGTGCTTCTTCTCCGCTGTACTGCTCCAATCCACAACCATAAACAAACAAACAAAAACCCAAAACCAAAAATCACTTTGCCAAAAGAAGTGTACACAAAGTAGACCTGATGAACACTTGTCTGGCGCCGAGCTTAAGAATGGAATAGACGGGTTTAAAGGAAATTAGGGCACCGACAAGCCGTGACAAAGGGGTCTCTCCAGCCCAATTGGGCCGCTCCAATTGCCCCTCCTCGAACACCGCCGCTTCAGAGCTCGTCGATGCCTGAGCTTTTATGAATCCCCTTCTGGTTCTACTTAGCCGTCCTGTTTTCTGCCGCCCATTGCCGGAGATTAAAGCGAGCTGGTGGCTCGGTCCGCACAATGCCATTGACGCTAACTAACTGAATCACCACTCTCGCTCGCGCATATTCGGAAGAAGAAAAGAAATTCCCCGCCATCCCCGTATCTCTCGTCATTTAACCGTCCTATTATATGATGACACGTGGGTATTAATAAGATTGTCTTATCCCTAACAGAAAATGGTTGATATTTTAATATTTTCTCTGGTTATTATTTTCTAAGCTATTGGGCTTGCGAAGTTACTTTGGGCCAGAAAAAAGCCCACTGAAATTATTCTGGGCCTCAGCCACCTGTCCATTTTTAAAGCAAAATAGTAATAATAATAATAATAATAAATAATAAATCATTATTGGTTACTTTGATAAAGGTAACAGCTCATCCTTTAAATTTTAAAAATAACTCTTATACATTAGAGTTTCGCGCACAAAGAGGGGTGGACTGTGAGATCCTCATATCGGTTGGAGAGGATAACGAAGCATTATTTATAAAGGTATGGAAACTTCTCCTTAGTAGATACGTTTTAAAATTGTGAGACTCACGACGATACGTAACGGGCCAAAACGGACAATATCTGCTAGCGGTAGACCTAAACTGTTACAGTATATTTCTTTCTTATGTCGTGCAAAAAACCAAAGTCATGACTATCGTCGTTGAATCAAAAGTTCTCAAGACATGAATCAGATGACCTCACAAGATATGCTAAAAATGAAAAAGATACAATTTTGACGAATATTCAGAAATAAATTCCAGAGGTGCATATTTGTATATAATCTATGGATCCACTGAGAACATTGTTAAAATACTTTTACAAGTAGGTTTTATTAAAAACATAAGGAAACAAAGGGAAAGCAATCAAAAAGATCATGGAGTATCCTCAGATACGTACCAAGTACTTCTAGTCAAGCTCGGAAGTCTTAACATCAACCTTTTATCTATGGAGTAATTTTCACCCGTTGAGCGATGACCCTCCACTTGGCACCATCGGATCACTAGGGCTGACTTCGACCCCAGCTCGGATCCCGAATCCTTCTCGATGCATAAGTGAGGCTTAGCAATATCCAACTCACTTATCCTGTTGACTTCCCAAGAGATGCAAAAACCAGTAAAAAGAAATCATATGCTCACCAGAAATCGCCCATGGAAGACGAGCTCGATGAACCGAGCAGCGAAATTCGACGTCTCTTGTTTGGAAACGCCATAAACGAGAACTCTTGTGGATCAGAGAAGTTGTTTAGAACAGATTTGATGGCTTGGTGCACGGAGGTCTGCAATTCAGTAGTTTCAATATCTCCATCTTTGCAGCTGGTTAACACCAACACGTTCTGCATCCTGCCATTTAAGGTTCCAATCTCCGCCCTCTTTATTATCAGGTCTAGAGCATGAAGTGCCCGTCTTAAATCGGGTAGGAGGCCGGGTTTATAATCACAACATAGCGATGCTCGAATCGAATACGACACGCCGTCGAATCCATCCTCCTGGTGTTCAACTGTTATTTCATCGACTTCTTTTGGTATAATATGGGCATCACTGACTTCTGCAGCAGCTCTTTTCAGCACTTTTAGATGGCTAATTACTTCAGCTAGCAGTGTCGCTTTGTCCATCTGGTCATTGAACACACAGACAGTCAAGGTGATGATACTCATGGCAAGCATAAAACAACCTTACATTTCATAAGAGAATGGAAGAAATGTTAGAAACCACGAGTTTTTTTTTTTTTTTTTTTTTTCCTNGTAGGACTCCTCTCCCCTCGAACAGTATACAATAGAGCCTCCCCTGAGGCCAATGGAGCCCTCAAACAGCCTCCCCTTCATCGAGGCTTGACTCCTTCTCTAGAGCCCTTGAACAAAGTACACCATTTGTTTCACACTTGAGTCACTTTTAACAACACCTTTGAGCTCATAACTTCTTTCTTCGACATTTTGAAGATTCTATTGTCATGGCTAAGTTAAGGGCATGACTCTGATATCATGTTGTCCACTTTGAGTATAAGCTCTCATGGCTTTATTTTTTAGTTTCCTCAAAAGGCCTCATACAGATGTATTTCTTACCTATAAACCCATGATCAACCCCTTAATTAGCCAATGTGGGAATCCTCGAAACCCATGATCAACTCCTTAATTAGTCGATGTGGGACTCCTCGAAACCCATGATCAACTCCTTAATTAGTCGACGTGGGACTCCTCTAAACCCATGATCAACCCCTTACTTAGCCAACGTGGGACTCCTCTAAATTCATGATCAACCCCTTAATTAGTCAATGTGGGACTCCTCTAAAACCATGATCAATCCCCTAATTATCCGATGTGGGACTCCTCTCCCAACGATCCTCAACAAGAAAGACAAACAACGTAATGGAAGAGTTACTAAAAATTAAGGCAAATTGAGAAGTAACTTAACAGATGCCTTCAGTGAGATGATGTCTTCACCACTCATGAACAGGAAATTCATTCATACAATTTAGAGTCATGGTTGACATCTTATACTCATATAGCGATCACTGATCATGTCAGCCAACGCCAAAACAAGCAAGCAATATGAATGAACAAACAAAAGTTTAAATGAATTTCGCCATTTCTAGAGCAAACCAGGCATAAACAACCCTACAAGCATATCCTAATCAGGACATTTGAGGCGTCCTTACCATAAACAGAGTCTTGGAGCTATATTAATGCAGACAAAAGTAAAACCCCAAATTCAAGATGAACCCAAACTGAAACAGAGCTCAATCAAAATCCCTAATAACCAAAAATGGCAGAAAAACAAAAACACCCACCTTCTTACCACCGGGGACGAGACTTCTAAGACTCCCAAGATGACCATTGATTCTTGCTCTACGCCTTCTCTCAGCCTCGCTGTGGTTCTTCAGCGCCGCCGCGCTCCTCTCAGCCGGAACCCCTTTACTCTCAAGCTTCAATGGTGCCTCGATAAGCTCATCTCTCTCACTATCGAGCACCAATGAAGAAGTTGAGGCCGACCCATTTCTGATTACAGCAGAGTTAGCGCAAACCCCATCGTAAGAGCAAATCCGCGAGAACTGACCCATGGGAGAAACTTCCCGGAAAGGAAATTGAAAGGGCTGAAGGAGATCAAATGGGTGATTTCAGAAATGGAAAAATTAGAAGCGGAAGGCCGACATTGTCGTCTTGGTTACAGAATTGAGTGGCGAACAGAGAGAACTTGACGGCGCGTCAATGGCGAGCGAGTCAGCACCCAATGCGGCGGAGAGTCCTTCTCGGAGTCACAATCCGAGTCTCTGGTAGTCTTTGTGTGATTCAACGGCGGAAGCCATTGATAATGTCTGCAAATAAATGATGAGATCGCCTCACTTTGAAGCACAAATTTTTTCTTTTAATTTTTTTTTTTTAATGCAATTCATATATTTTATTTATTTTTATTTCCAATCAAGGATAAGGTTAAAACTAAAAATAATCTCTCATTTATTTTTTATTAAAAAATTAAGTCTAAATTAATAAAAATATCTCTAAATTTTATATTTTATTTCAAAATTACGCATATATTTATAAAAAATATATATAAATTTATTAATTTATTAATTTTTATTTTAAAATTTGATTGGTTTAATTAAGCTTTGATTTCTCGAGATAGGTGACGGGTCACATTAGTTGAATCCGATTTGGCATTTAGTAAAGTTCGGAGTTATTATGGATAATTTTAAGTTATTTAAAGGACAAAAGCTTAGGGGTGACTCGTGACTTTACAATAATAAATTAAATAAATTATCATTAAGATTTTGGATTTGTTTTAATCAAATAATTAATTTCGCTAATCTTTTTTTCTAACTTTATTTATTTAAATAATTTAAAGATTTCTTCCCACTTTTAAGAAAAAGTTTGGCTACCGAATATTCCCACTCAATTAAAACTTTTTATTTATTGATTTTGAATTAAAACCCACTTTATTAATGACAAGTATGAATTATTATTATTATTAATTTAAATCAATTTTATTCATTATTTTACCAATATTTTTATAAAATTGAGATATCGATATTTTTCCAACACCAATATTTTAAACTTTGGTTATATACATAATTTTCCATCTGAACAGAAATCTCTCTCTAGCAAACGTGTTTTAACATTGTGAGATTGAGGGAGACATGTAACGAGTTAAAGCGGACAATATCTATTAGCGGTTACAAATGGCATCAGAGTCAGGGTGGTGTGCCAACGAGAACGTTGGGCCTCAATGGAGGTGGATTGTGAGATTGCACATCGATTGGAGTGGGGAATGAAACATTTGTTATAAGGGTGTGGAAACCTCTCCCTAGCGAGCGTGTTTTAAAACCGTGAGGCTGACAGCTATACGTAATGAGCTAAAGCGAATAATATCTACTAGCAATGAGTCTGAGCTGTTACAAATGATATTAGAGCCAGTGCGGTGTGTCAGTGAGGACGCTAGCCCCAACGGAGGTGGATTGTGAGATCCCACATCGGTTGGAGGAATGAAGCATTCGTTATAAGGGTGTGAAAACCTCTCCCTAGCAAGAGTGTTTTAAAATCGTGAGGCTGACAACTATACGTAACGGGCCCAAAGCGAATAATATGAGTCTAGACTGTTACAAATGGTATAAGAGTTAGATAGAAGGCGGTGTGCCAATGAGGACACTAGCTCCAATGGAGGTGGATGGTGAGATCTCACATCGATTGGAGAAAGAAACGAAGCATTAGTTATAAGAATGTGGAAACCTCTCTCTAGTAGAATCTTTTTAAAACAATGATACATAACAAGCAAAAACAGACAATATCTACTAGTAGTGGAAATGAGCGGATACAAATGAGTAAATTCTTAAGAATTTCGACTCCAAAGTTGAATAGACATATCTAAATGAAACTATTGCTCTTTAAAACGACAGAGGATCATGAAATTACGTTGGAATTCATGTTCGAATTATACATACTTCAACAAAAAGACATAGATATATAAAAATGAAAGCATTTTATTCATTAGACGTATGAAATTTGAGGAAAAAAACAGCAACGGTACGAAGCATCACTGGCCAGCAGCAAAGGCCTCGACAGGGAAGGTCTTGGTGACGCCGGCGAGGCTCTTGAAGTGAATCTTGCCAGTGGGGGGATCATCGAGGTAGATATCATTAACAGGCGGCCACAGCAGAAACTCCTTAGCCTTAACGCCCTTAAGCTTCTTAATTCTCTTCTTCAAAATAAACCCAGTGATCTCCGCATCATAGCTCACCAACTTGCTCACCATTTTGAAGTGGTGCTCCACCTTCTTCCGCTGCACGATCCACACGTACCCAGTGTCCTTGACATAGCCGACTTCCTCGACGTCGGCCAAGGGGAGCAGCCCCTCCGGCAGCTCGAAGTCCTTCAGAAGGGCGAGTGCAAGGCCCAGGCCTTCCTCATGGCCGTGTTTCACGATCCCACCTTCCCTCGGGTCCGCCATGGGTTGAGATAGAGAGGAGAGGGATGGGTTTTTATAGTGTGTGGGGGGTTTGGTTTTATGCTGGATTTTGAGTGATGGAATCGATGCGAGTTTGCTTTGTTTCGGTCGCCCAATTCCACGCTTTGTTTGGTTTTGGTCGTTTTCGTTGTTTACCATATGGATGTTGGCAAAAAATTGGATGAAGTTAGTTACTATTAATTGCACCTTTAAATCACAATTTGATTCAATGGTTTGGAGCTCATTTTCTCTTATTACAACCTTACATTTACAAAATATAGTTAGATGTCCATTTTACCCGTGATCCGTTTTTTCCCTACATGAGCCGTCACCCACTTAATATAAATAATTTTCAACACATATTAAACATATATATAAAATAGGAGTAGGACACGCTTAATATAAATATATTTTCAATGCATATTAAATATATATATAATAGAAGTAGGACTTGTAGCTTAATATAAACATATTTTCAACACATATTAAATATATATATATAAAATAAGAATAGGACTCTCCTCCTAATATAAATATATTTTCAATCCATATTATATATATATATTTATTTATTTATTTATTTTATACGAAAAATAAATTAGTTAATTTTAAAACTTTAATGGTAATATATTTAATGTATTAAAGTTTGAATTTTTAGAAATGAGATTAATATTACATTGTTAAGATTTATTTACAATTTTTTTTAATAAAGATTATATTGAAAATGAAAACTTTAAAATAACTATTTAAAAAAATAATAATAAACAGAGAAAAATTAGTTTCGAAGAATGTAATCTATCATAAATTTGTAGGATATTATATGAAATAGATGGCAGGGATGCTGATGGAGAAAGTTTACTGTTCTTATCCCGCCAACTACGGATTATTTAAAATTCCAAACTCAATGTAAATAAGTTTTGGCCAACCCTAAAACCAAATTTAATGTGCAATCTATCCTAAAGTTTCATCTACATTTTCATCCTATTTTAAAATAAATATTTATATTATATCGTAAAAATGGGATGAAATATATTTTAAAAAATAAAATATAATACTTATTTATTAATTTAATGATTATATTTTATTTCGTCATTTAAAAGGACGCGGGGTGCCGCCTAAGCCAGTCCATTTCATAACAAACTAAAATTTTGCGAGTCCCATTGGCGCGGTAAACAGAACGAACAACGGAGGAGCCATGGAGGATCACCGAAAACAGAACGCAGAACGGCTCCGGAAGAAGAGTAATAAGATCTCTCTCGAGGACTACCTCGATTTCTTCTCCTCCGACAAGCAACTATTCCTCCCTGTCGCTTATCTCAATCAGGTCCTGATCTACATTGTTTTTTTTTTTTTTTTTTTCTCACTGATTTCTCTANTTTTTTTTTTTTTGTTCTCACTGATTTCTCTATGACGATCTGTTTGGATTTCGTTTCGAACTACTTGCCTGTTGATTTTTTAACCGATGCTTCTGTTTAACTCGATGCGCAGATCATTCGCATGCATGGCTACATGAATATCAAAGGTCTGAAGGTGAGTTTGCCGAACCGATACGTTTGTTTAATTTGCTTGGTTGAAAATTAATCATAATAACCTTTGTTTGCATCTCTTACGCAATGTTCACCAATTGGTTTCTAGTTTGAACTTATTGCTTTGAAAAATTAGAGAACGTTTACTCAAATTGATTGAAATTCCTTATCAATTTTGTTCTATGTTTGGGACTTAATATGGATCCTCTGTTGTGCGTTCCAAATTAGAGAACGTTTACGTAATGTTCTAAATTAATTTAGCATAAAAGAGTGAGAAGAGTGCGGAAAATGAGATTAGAAAACGATGCTGCTCAGCAGCTGAAGTAATTTGATGTCTCCTCACTCCTAGTCTAATAGGAACCGATTAATTACATTCACATCCTCTCTCTCTTGCTTAGAATGTAGTGAAGGATGCCGTAGGTACAATTAATCTGGTCAATCTCTCTCGGTCCACACTCAAAGAGAGCATCTCATCATCCGCGTCCATTACGCTTGAGGACGTAATCTCGGACCTCAAAAACCTCGAATGGCAAGAATGCAGTGTGACATCTGTTCTGAATTTCAGTTCCTGGAATCAGAATAACTCCGATCCGAGTCCGGACCGCGAGGAGCCGACTAGTGCCTCAAAGAAGTCAGGAAAGAAATTACGAGTATCGAGTGAATGTTATAGTCAAGAAGTCGAGGCAGTTGATGGAGTCTCCTCGTCTTGTGCCTCGAAGAAGTCGGGAAGTGAATCTCAGAGTAAGAGAAAGAAAACAGCTGCTTAAAAGTGGTGAGAAAGATGGTTCACTTCACTTGATTTGGTACCTTCTTTTTGTTTTCTGTTTTACTGTAATGGAGTTAAATCAAATATGAAACTGTTCCTCAGTGATTTCTTCTTTTTCTGGGCAACAATGGTCGTTTCTGTTATTGTTCTACATTCGCGTCCTTTTGGAGTTTGGACTGGAGTAATCCTTGACTCTTCTGTTTAATCCTTCGACGCACAGCAGCAACAGGTGACTTCTGATCTCTGAATTGCCTTAAAATCTTTCGTTCCCTTTTGAAGATAGTTGTTAATAGATAAACCACTGGAAAAATCAGCAACACTGCAACATTGATGTACGGAAATACAGGATGGGCAGCGTTTGGACTGTTGGAGGCGGATTCCGCGGAGCTTTTTGAATCGGAGGCCTTGATTTCTAGGGATTTCGATTTGGGGTCACGGGGTAGGGAGTTAACCCGATTTAGAGGCGTCATAGTCGCTTTCGTTCTATGAGTAGGAAGATTGGAATGGGGTAGCATCGCAATCGTCGCCGGAATGACAACGGCGGCGGTGAACGCCTGAGTTTTCGTGCCATCCGAAAGTGAAGCAATTGAGGATGAGGCTCCGTAAAGAATTTGGAGGAGAAAAGAAACGGTCCGTTCGAGGAAGTGGGAACTACTCGGTGCTTGTGCTTTGATACCGGGCATGAACAGACTTTCGTGTCTGTCGGCCTTTATGGGCTTTGTGGTTTGTTTGGCCCAAACCATTTCTTATATGGCGCCCAATATACCTCATCATTCTCCCTGGACGAACAAGATCAAATTTACTTCATTCCAATGGGCCATGATAAAACCTTTTTGTGTAGGACGGTAGAGGGGTTCGCCGCCTCAAGAGAGTGACGACTAGCAGTGGCCATTTAAAACTTTGGTTAGTTAGGAATCGGTGTAAGGCATCCTCAAAAATCTCAAGCACCAGGTAAAGTGAGTCATCACCAAAAATCTTAAGAGCCAAGTGATCATCACTTCTATTAAGAACTAGAGATGTTAAGAGACCAAGGGGGAAATTTCTAAGAAGGTGAAAATATTTGTGTTGTTGGCTATTTTGGGACATTAGTACAACTGAAGCTGTGCAGAGAAGAAATCATTTTGTCTATATTTCTCCTAGTAGGTATTGACGTATGAAGAGAAAAATGGCTAAGTCCTTACCACCTATCTTATCTCACAGAAAGAAAAATAAGTGTTAGCGTTCTCACTGAGTCTCAAAAGATGGTAGGCATCGGACGGTGTGCCAACAAGAACGTTGAGTCCTAAAGAGAATAGATTGTATGCCAGCAAGAACGTTGAGTCCTAAAGAGAATAGATTGTGTGCCAGCAAGAACGTTGAGTCCTAAAGAGAATAGATTGTGTGTCAGCAAGAACGTTGAGTCTTAAAGAGAATAGATTGTGAGATCCTACCTAGGTTAGAGAGGAGACGAAACATTCTTTGCAAGGGGGTGAAAACCTAACCGATTTTTTAAAATCTTGAGGGGAAGTAAAAAAAAAAAAAAAGAAAGCCTAAGATGAGAATACCAACTAAGTGTCAAGCTATTAGGTACCCACGGGGAAAGATGTTTGATCTTTGGAGAAATTCCAGTTGAGGACTCGTTGTTGTTTATTTCATTGGACGGACATAACTTCTTCTGGAACTCTTTTAATTTCTCCATTTCTAGTTGGACTGGGATGCTTTGGTCTCACCACTTGATCATTCCACCAAATTATTATTTTATTCTCTTTTCCTAAATCCTGCAAAGCTAACAATCAGAACTGCCATTTATTGAACAGTTTGTTGAGGACATGGGATTTTTTGGTGAAGGAGATCTCATTTGTAGATATTTGATATTTCCTTCCTAGTTTCAGCTTTGGTGCTGGACTAATTGGTTATCTTGTGTACATACGAATGCTGGGGAGTAGTGTGGACTATCTTGTGCCAGACATGACCTTTTCTTGGTACACCCAGAGAGAGAGAAACAGATAGCAAACACATAAATATTTGGTGATAAGAAAACAGCTGAAATGCACCAACTGATCTCATTTGCTGATCAATCTGTGTAGTTTTGAGCTGTCAATTGCTGCCCAACTTGACATACCATGTACCTACAGCACAGAAAGTGGGGTGGGCAAAGGGTCAAATTGAAAGGACAAATAGAATAGAGAAAAGTGAGTAAATTATGATGGCCCCATTTCTTGAATAAATGGCATAATAAGATTCCGTTGTGGAAGATTTCCACCCTAATGATCAGAACAGACAAATGGCCGTGGTTTTTGGTTCAATCATGTAAAGTGAGCATCAGCTTGGTAATCGCCTCTCCAACTCCCTTTCTTTGCATCCACACTTAAACTTGAAGTAGGGTATTGTGGGTATGGTGGAAGGGGTACCCAAAGTTTCAAGGAAAGGGAAAGGATTTGTCGGCTTTGACCTGTTACATATTGCCGTCAGGTTTACGGTTTTTAAAACGCGTTTGTTAATTCCACACCCTTATATAAGGAATACTTTGTTCTCCTCTTCAACCCATGTGGGATCTCACAATCCACCCCTTTGGGGGAGAGCGTCCTTGCTGGCCCACCGCCCAGTGTCGGGCTCAAGTTTCCACCCCTATAAAAAATATTTTGTTCCCTTCTCCCACCGATGTGAGATCTCACAATCCATCTCTCTTGGGGGCCAGCATCCTTGCTAGTACACCGCTCAATGTCGGGCTCAAATTTCTACATCCCTATAAGGAATATTTCGCTCCCCTCGGTACATGAGATCTTACAATAGAAGGTCCCTTAGCATTTGTAGTGTCCCTTTTTAAAGCTCTATTCCAACGACCTTCCCGCAATAGCAAATGTAATGAGCTAAAGTACATTTGCTAAAGATTCTAAGTAAGCAATGAAGTGTGATTCTCCAAAATTGAAAAGTATATATATATATAGTAGAGATGAAAATGAAAGGAAGAAATGTTTTATAATACTCTCTCATTATCATATTGGAATATGGAATAGGCTTTGTGATAAGAAATTTGTCCCAAAATTTAAGCATGATTGCAACCAAATAAGGTAAAAGGGGTTTGGTGTAAAAAGAGTAAATTAAAAAAAAATAATAATAATAATAATACAAGTGGCGCAAGGATCTAATTTTATTTTAATTAATATTTATTTATTTATTAAAAAAAACGAATTTCCATAATCTCTTAATTAATTGGGGTCCATCCTTAATCATGCTTTCTTGACCACTTAGAGAAGTGAAATCATATAAATTTCTTTATTTTTTAAATTAAAATTGGTAATGGATCACCTTTATTTTTTCCATAAAATTTTAAAAAATAGAGCATATTTTGTATTGATATAAAATTGAAATGAATTTTAACTTTTTATATGATATATATAATGGTTTTTTTTTTTTTAATAATTAATGTTTTTAGTTCCAACATATTTAAATTTTAAATCTAGAGTATATATTTATATAGTTGAATTATATTTAACTTTTAGTTAAAAGTTTAAATATGTAGAGTATACATTTATAAAGTTAACACATTTTGTACGTTTATATTATATTTAGATTAACATAATATGTAGTTAGGTAAAAGAAGATTTTTTTTTATCTAGTGAGATTTTATTGTTGTTTTAGGTCTAAGACTTGTTGCCTGTGGCCTTGTGTTGAATGTTTTGATTATACTAGTCTAGGGCATGTTGTCGGTCGTATACATGTTCCAATTTTCTTTTACTTGCTTTTATGTGTAGCTAGATCTTTACTATTCTTGTCATGTCACTATGGGGTTGTACAACCATTCACCATAATCATGTTTATACCGACCAGGGCTAAAATGACTCAAAATATACAATGAGAGATGTGACTAGTTGTTAATTCTTCCAACCTAAGTAAGAGAGTGACAACTCATTCCCATTGATAAAGACAACTCAAATGGAAAACATAAGACGTTAATTTATATCCATTTAGATACCAAATGGATCTACTTTTCCCACATATATACTATAATTTAATCACTTAAATTAATTACCAACTAATCCCACTAATTTGAAACAGTGCATGTAATTACGTATTAATACTAATCACCCAAATCAAATTAAAATACAACAACCCCTTCTTGGCCCTCTTCATCTTATTGTGAACTTCTAGACAAAACGTATTCATAATTCTAAACACTATTATGGAATTCTTTTCATTTTTTAAGAGCAAAATAATAATAAAAGAGAGAAAAAGATGAACAAGTCATATGGCCCATAACATGTCTTCTCAGTACACTCCATCAAATTATCATTTTCTTCTTTTATGATCAACCAAAGGAAGAAACAAGAACAACCCAACAATGTCAGGTGGCGGAGGATCAAGCAAAGAATATAGAGAAGGATCGTCGAGCTCGGCTCCGACGACCCCGAGTCGATACGAGTCACAGAAACGGCGAGATTGGAACACTTATGGTCAGTACTTGAACAATCAAAGGCCTCCAGTGGCAGTGTCCCAGAGCAACTTCAACCATGTGTTGGAGTTCCTAAGGTACTTGGATCAATTTGGGAAGACAAAAGTTCATGTGGAAGGCTGCATGTTTTATGGGGAGGCAGAGCCGGCAGGCCCTTGTGGCTGTCCGCTGAAGCAAGCTTGGGGCAGCCTTGACGCTCTGATAGGGCGGTTGAGAGCTGCTTATGAAGAGCATGGAGGGTCCCCTGAGAGTAACCCTTTTGCAAGCGCTTCTATAAGGGTTTATCTTAGAGAAGTTAGGGAGTGTCAAGCCAAAGCTAGAGGAATCCCTTATAAAAAGAAGAAGAAGAAGACCAACCAATAATACCAATCTTCTTCGTTTCATCTTTTCTGTTCTTATTGCAGTTCTTGTTAAGTTTCTTTGCTTTCCCTTGTTCTTTCTTTCTTATGAATCATCCATTTCTATTGCTAAATGGAAATTTAACTTGATGGGTTTGATTAAGATTCAATAAAAGGGTCGGGGTCGGTCGGATTTGGGAGCCTCATCGGTTTATTGAAACCAGGCCTTTGCTATCATACTTTCTTCTGGTCAAAAAGACAAACGGACTTTACTTAAACAAAAAAGGCCGAATTCGGAGGCTTCTCTTTGTATATTACATTAGCGCTCATGCGGGTATTTTTGAAATGTGAACTCATCGAGTTTGATAACGGTTTAGGTCTCGTTTAATAGCTATTTGATTATTAGTTTTTTTATTTTTGGTTTTTGAGTATTGAAATTTGTGTTTTTTTTTTCTCCTTTCCGTCCCCTCCACCTGATCATTTTGATTATTTTATCCCACCAATTATCAACTAGAACTGATCATCATTCTCATTAGAATCCCTCGAGTGTAGGGTAGAGAGAGAGAGAGAGAGAGAGACCCCTTATTCCTTAAGGCCATCACCGACTGCTTTTTTGCTGGTGAGTTGCAGAATATCTATGGTAAAGAAAAGGGTATATTTTGTATGGTTTGAAGCTCCATTTTGAGCTTTCCTTTTGTAGATTCGGTGGCTGTCTGAAACATATGTTATATTGATTGGATTCTATGTTGTCCTAAAGCCTCCTCACATGTTCTTTGTCGGGCTCATGGGGAAGTCCAAATTTCTGTCTTTTTAACTATCTATTTTTGTTCATACCCTTGAATGGAGTGAAAAAATTTCACTTGTTCTTCCCATAATGCCTGTTTTCTAGCTTCCTTTTGTAGATTTTCAAGGGTTTTTTCTGTCTTTTCGTTTGTCAGCTGCATGTCCATTCTTGGCTGCCTCTTCTTCTTCTTGGATTCAATTTCCAAGGATGACATTTGTGTGTAAGGATATCAATTGAATATGGAAGTGGGGAGTTTTTGCACAGTCTTTTTCGGGAGAGAGGATAAGAACTTCTCTTAAGCAGCATTTTGATATCAGTAAACAAGAATCTGGATGACCCAACTTTTCTTTTTATGGCCTCACTACGCAACACAATTGGAGTCTTATCTTGCCAGGGAAGGGATTGGATCATTTAGGGTTCTTGTTAAGCAAAAAAAATGTGGGGTGTGCAGTCGTTTCAGCTAGTTTTTGAGACTTTACATTTTCGTATAATAAATGTGGGATATGTTAGATTGATCGTCTAAATCTAACTTAAAGCTAATTTGTCTTATTGAACTGATGAGATATGTTGACTCGTTTGGGCTTTTCATGGACTCGAATACCATATTTGAGAAATGTAAGTTTCATCTCAAAACCGATAGGTAACGAGAAAAGTAACTCATATATCTTCGAACTAAAGAATACTATCTGATACCCTTGTTTTCAAAAGGGATTTACGAGAAAGGCCCTAACAATCATCGAAAATAATAATGCAGCAAGTGAATAAACCAAAACTCTTCTCAGTTCTTACAAGTAAGCAGTTGAAATAGGGGTAATGAAGGAAACTGGAGAATGGTATTATAAAAGTTTGGACTCAGCACAGATCAAAACCATTGGAAGATCAAGACCAACAGGTTCTTCTTTTTCTTTAAATCATAGAACGGTTGGAAAAATCAACAAGAGTTCAGAATAGGAGCCGAGGACATCAAAAGTTGCAACTCTACCATGTTTTCTGTACACAGACAAAACAAAAACAAAAACAGAAACAAAAACAAAATCAAACTATATCAAGAAAGTGAGTACTCGCAATCGAGCAAGCGGGTGACAATCTCTTCGCAGCTTGGCCGCTCATTCGGTTCTGCCCAACAATCTGCAATCGAGACAGTAATAAAATCATTAGTTCAATAAGAGCTTGACAAACAAGATAGAAACAAGTGTTACAAGGTTTCATGAATATGCCAATTGCTAGTAAGTTGTTCAAACCTGATATAAGCCTGCCAAGCGGGCCTTCAGGAATCTCTAGGCGGGATCCCTCAGTGCCAACAGCATAAACTACCTGGAAGCCACAAGGGTACCAACCAATTAATCTCCCTATGAGATTGCCACAAATAAAGGGGACAATAGTGGATCACATGTCAACATACCCGCTCCGGTGGAACACCCTCCCATGGTCTACTTAGGGTGCAAAGCTCCCACATGATGACCCCCAGGCTGAAAATATCACACTTTTCAGTGAAGGGTTCGTTTCGAAAGAGCTCAGGAGCCATCCATTCTGGAGTTCCTGCAGATGGAGACCCTCTTGCTGGAGCATCTGTCAATATTCTTGAAAGTCCAAAATCACATATCTTGACGGTCCAATGCTTGTTGACTAGGCAATTTGCACTTTTCAGGTCCCGGTGAGCTATTTTCATTCGGTGTATGCACATCAAACCCCTTTGACATCCAGCCAAATCTCCGGTTAGTAAAATGTAATGGGTATTTTTCAGAGAACACCATTTATTGGGTACTTTCAAGTAGACTACTAAATGCATCACCCAAAATCATCTGGGAATAGTAATCAACAACATGAATTAAACGCTTTATCGGAATCTTATCTTTCTCCTCTGCCCTTTAACTACTTTTCAATAATACAGAACAAGTCAGAAGCAAATGACTAACGGAGATTCTAAGTCATTAATATTGTGGCAAGCTAACTTCTTCGCTGCTCAAGAAAAACAGAGGATTTTTAAAGGGGAGAGGTGGCGTGATGAGAGGTTCAATGCCTTCTTGAGAGTTTTGGAACTATGACCTTAGTTTGATTTTGTTGGACTAAAGTTCCTTTTTGTAGTATATCGGGTCTCCAAATCCCATGGCACTTTAAACCACAGTACATACAGCCAGATGAAAAGAAATACTCTTCATTCACTAGGATCAACGAGGAAGTGAGTGTATAATGTTTCGTGAATGTTCAAAACATACCTGCATATGTCACGCAACATCTTCAGTCTCCTCCGCCAGCTAAGTTTTTTTTTCTGACCACTCAAATGGATCAAGGAATACAAGGAACCCAGCTCCATATATTCTGTGATCATCGACAAGCGTGGCGGTTCTGTACATGCGCCCAGAAATAATATAACTGCAGCAAAAAGAAAAGAAATCAATCAGGGATATATAAACTGCATCCAATAAGGTATGCCCGTACAGATCAGTGCATGCAACATTATATGAAGAAAATGCAGTGATGCTACAATTTCAACTAGAAGGATGGAGATGTACCATTAGGATGTCGAAGACGACTAGCAAAGAAAGAAACCCATGCACAAATACAAAGAGAACGGAATAAGATAAATGGAAGTCAATGGGAGATAAATAAATAAATAAAATTTGTGAGCCAAAAAAAGATACCTAAGAATTAATATCTCATTACAGAAGTCCTCAATGTTTTCAGGAGTTAGATCTTGCTCTAGGAAAACTTTGATTGCCACATCCGTTCCATTCCAAATGCCACGAAAAACTTCCCCAAAAAACCCTGGATTGATATTGACACCAAAGGTCTCTCAATGAAACAAAAAGAAAATAGCATTCTCAAAAAATTGGAATTTTAGGCAAGGACATGCTCTAAAATAAAAACATGCTCACCGATTCCAATACGGATTCCAACTGTCAGTTCTGAGTAATCGATATTCCACTCGGGGAAAGGTAATAGGGGTTTGTCGTTCAAGGAGAATGATTCAAGAACTTTAGTCCATGCTGAATGCCCACTTCTATCAGAGGTTTGACCCCTATAATCATGTGGCGATGACGGTAATGATATTGCTCTTTGAGAACCCACTTGATCCTGAAAATAAAATAAAGAAAAAGCCACTCACCATAAATTCCCTTTTGTAAATATTTAAGTGGCTCCATAAACAGTGTCAAAACTAAGATACTTCATCATGATCACACAAATGACGGGATGAAAATTTCATGACAAGAATCACCCCTCCAAAATTACCCCCCCATGCAAATAATAATCACTCAACCTTCCTTCAGTGGTTTACAAGTATTTTCCCTTTGTAATACTAAAAATATGATTAGTTCTTACCAACTGGAAACCAACAAATATTGTTTTGAAGATGAATAGGTGAAGGTCAGGAGAAAATCTTAAGCCCAAACAGGAGGTTTCAACCCTACTGCACGTAACATGATTTTTAAGCAGCGATCATTTTACACTCAAGTCTTTCCATTCTCAGTATGCAAGCCCATGCCACCCCTCCTTATAACGTATGAATGTGAAACCGATATTAGGCTCATTGTAATACAATCTATATAAATCACATTACCAACCGTCATCTATACCTTAAATTCCCCTCACATTTCTGTGCTCAATGGATTCAGAACTAAGAATTATCATTAGACCATCAACGATTGCCTTTGAATCAACATTTAATAGCTGAACAACTCAAGATCTTTCATATCCTAAGTTTGAAATAGGAAGGTGTTCGCTACAGGTTTGGAGCCATATGCGTCAGGGCTTTTACCACTATGTAAGACACCTTGGTTAGTTTATACCAATTCTGAAACCATAATGTGTAGAGGCATGGTCGCAGAGTGCACTCAGATTCTTTTTAACCTCCCACCAGACTCTCTCCCAAAAGGAAAAAAAAAAAATCAAAATTTTCCCTTCGAATATGTACAGATGCAGAACAAGGATGAAATTTCAACGTGATGTAAGAAAGCAATATGATGATGAACATAAAGTCAGTCCTCCATTACCAGGACAAATGTAACCTACATTTCTCCGAACATCTGAACTATTATTTCTTTCATTTGAAGGGTGGGAGAACGACCTGTCATCTACTTGTTCTCTCAAAAGACGATTTTGCTTCAGTGTTTCATTCATTGCTCGTACAGCCCTGAGATTGTGAAAGCAGACAATTGAGACACAGACATACAATTAAAGAATTCTGGTTGATTATGCTGTTTCATGATAAAATAACAATCGCAAAACAACATAAACACAATTACTGCACTGAGAACATTGGTAGAACTAAATAAATAAATAAGGCACTCACTCAATAATATATCGAGCACAGCATGACAATATCCACTTAAGCAGATGAATTTGTTCAGACTTGATAAACTCGTTCAACAATCTAATTTTAATGTTTTGTGTAACAATCCTTGATTAAAGAAAGGATCGCACTGTGGCTTGAATGTGTAACTAATATTCGCTAAGAAAATCAAGGCAGTGAAAAGCAAGTTTCGTCCCGCATCAACGTACATGAAGGCAGAATTGGAAAGTTTGATTACCATTTAAAGGGAAACAAAGAAATTAGTGGGAAAATCGAAAGCAAAAATCAACCTCACGATATCATCACCAATCTCTGGAGTAATGCTGATGCTCCTTCTTCTTAATCGACGTGCTTCTGAATTTGAAGCCGAAGTGGAAGTGGAAGTTGAAGTTGAAGCACCATCTGATCTGTAGCTAAATCAAAAAGGGGAAATATTATTATCAT
The DNA here is from genome assembly GCF_002806865.2 of Cucurbita pepo subsp. pepo. Lineage (NCBI taxonomy): Eukaryota > Viridiplantae > Streptophyta > Magnoliopsida > Cucurbitales > Cucurbitaceae > Cucurbita > Cucurbita pepo. The sequence continues at coordinate 7,619,303 of NC_036653.1, forward strand.
GAATAAATAACACGATAACAAAACTAATAAGGGGTTTCTACACATAAACAGAAACAGGCTACATAGAAACAAATAAGGTGGTCTGAGCTACCATACGGTAAATCTTGAGCAATGCGCATTTTTAACACTTAAATTTTAATAATTATAAATTTCCATTCACAAACTAGATAAAAAGAAATTTCATCCACAAAGTTCTAGTCCAAGTCCACGGTGGAAAACAATCTCAACGCAGAGTTATGGACTGGTCCTTATGGATATTGAGCCATATTTTTTGAAGAAAATATCAGAGAATTATACCACAGTATTGCTATGCTATATTTATAAGACCATGTCACATTATCAGCAAGGAGTTATAAAAATTTCTTTCTTGCAAAATGGTACATACGTTATGGGACCATAACTGACAGTGACGTGATATTATAAGAATAAACCTTGAAGTAGAGACATCATCAGAAAAATCTCTGAAGGCTTTCCTATCCCCACTAAGCATGGACCGGCCTCGCGCCCGAAATGAAGGATGCTCTGGACTGCTGAACAAAAGGAAATTGAGAACATACCCAAACTATTATTTTCATGAGAGGCATAAAATAATAGTCAGAAGCCAAATATTTCAATGATTCACTGTTTTTATCTATATACATAGATAAACCATTCGTTTATATGATGAAATGGAATACCTTTATTACAAAAAATACCTTTATTGGTTTAACGATGGTAGATAAACTATAATTACAAAAAGGGGAGACACTTTGCTCCAAGTGCCAAAAGAGAAGTGGAATTACAGAGATTCGCTGCTCCAGAGCGAATTTCAAATACTTAGTCGGCAGGAAATGGAAACAGAAAAAACAAAACGAATAAATCCTCTTTGTTTTCAATCAAGAACCTTTCAGGGGCTCCCTCCGCAAGTACTTGAGTATAAACCGAGAAATTGAATTATACACAAATTACGTGATCTTATTTGCCTTGGGCCATATCTATCGACTCTTCCACAGAACCTAAATTAACGTGCTTAAGATCGTCATTTCAGTTTAACTAATATCTATAGTTAATAACCCAGAAAGGTTGTCGTGAACAACATGAATGAAAAAAATATAGATGATTAATGGAATTTATTTGAATGGAAAATATAATTATTATTTTTTTTAACACCATAAAAAGATGACCATATTATCCAAGAACAAGAATTCAAGAAAGACCTTGAACTAGCAGTCCGCTGTTCAGCAATATCTTTTCTCCGACAACTTCGCCAAAATGCATTTGCAATGTTAGGTTCACTATGTGATAAACTGAGAGATTTGAAAATAAGATACAATAACAGAAATCTCAGTGCATTTCTTGCATCTTTGCATCAAAAAGAGATTTTTGAGGGAAAAAGAAAGAGTAACAATTCATATGAAGTAATCAAGAAATAAATGGTTTTGTTAGCTATGGTCACTTGTGATTACTTACTGGAACAATTTATTACCTCATTTTCCTGTCGAGTGTTGTACTTGATCGCAACATCATATTGCGCAATGAAGGAGCATATGCATTTGAAGCTGCTTCAATTTTTCTGTGGAATTGAAGGCCCTCATCTTTTTCACCACTGTCGCAAAAAGGGATCTAGCTCAACAAGGGACAGTAGAACGCATACAAAAACCTAAAACTTTAAATTTTCATACAAGATTGGAGATGTTGAGGAACCAGAGGTTTAACTATTATGCAACATCCCACCTGTCAAGATCAACTCTTTCTGAGAAACCATAAAGAGGACTGTTAGGTTCTAGCGGTGAATCACATGAGTCGTTTTCTGCAGAATCGCTTTCCCCAGCAGCGGAAATATGTGTCATAAAAATTGCCTTAGTTGACTGAGGTAACAACTGGCCAGGAAATCGCATCAGATCAACAACTAGTTCCACAGAATTCAACACAACTGTCACCGACATGTGCTTGTATGAGTCCACGCACCCATTAGCCCCCTCATTTGGCAAGCCCTGCACAAGATAAAAAGGTGAATGAGGAATTGTCAGGTGGCGTTTGACAAAGCAGATATGTCTATTCTGTTGTCAACTGTGGAAAAAATGGGAATTTGTAGGAAGGAACAACCTACTGCAATAAATAAAATCAAGTTGTGAGCTTACCATCATGAGACGACTTTCAAGCCCTACAGTGTCCGCCAGAACCTTAAATAAGATAGCTCTAGGACGGCAAGAACCAAATTTTATTTGACCGAGCAACTGAATGCCTCTATCCTCAAACAAGTGGTTGGCTTCTTCTACAGCAGCTTTTGCTGGACTTTCTAAAATTGGTCGTTTATAAAAATCAGAAACCTGGGAAGGTGGAGTAAGAAAGAGGAATAGTTAACCTCTGAGAAATAGAAAAATGAATATGAACACGAAATTTCACAAATCTGAGAAAACAGGTCAAAAAAACAGGAATAATGCATAAAACATAAGAAATAAGAAATGCCTAAAGGAAAGGTTAACGGCATAGACTTCGGAAGGAAAAAAAACCGCTAGTTAAAGGGTTCTGCACTCTTCACAGAATGCATCTTTTTCTTATAAGACCTTCAATACAATCTATCCTAATCGTCAATGTAGACAGTGGCTAAACAAATTAGCTATAGAGTTACACTACGCAAGGTATCAATTTTGAAACCTACGCCTATTAATCCAAATGGAGTCAAGTAGCAAATGGTCTCTAACTGGGTAAAATACTAGGCACCGAAGGATTGAATAAATTATCCATTATGCTACAAAATCAATTTCAGGTCGGAGGCACATGAATACGAATTAACAATTCTTATTTGCTCCATGCAAATTAGTTGGCCTAAAAAGTTTGCAGGATTGAAGAATCAACATTTTTCCACAAGTTGACACATTCTGAGCCACAAGAATAAATATAATCGACTGTTTTGAGGGAGGAATAAACAAAAATGAAGGTTCAGAACTTGATTCGTATATAGTTAGGAACTAGTTCAGATTTTCCCTTTCATTAGCATCTTCAGATAACCTCATTGTAGATGTTATTAACAACTGAAACACCATTTCCAATATTTGAAGGGAAATCCAATGGAGAAACAGTTGCAAAATTTAGATAAGGGGTATTAGCAAGAAATATGACTGCTAAAATTCTCCTCACCAGTCCAGCAATCTTCTTGATAATTGCAGCTGGATTTGAACTCACGCCTTTAATCAGTGTCGAGATCAGTTGCTTCAGCATAGAAAGCTTTTTATCTTTCTCTGGCTCCACAAGAATAACATCGTTTCTGTAACCTTCGGCCTCCAAAGCACGAAGCTCATCCAACGAAGGAATACTGTGGAACCGCTCTTTTAGCCTCTTATCCTGTAAGTACATTATAGAATTGGTTTAGGCTCTAGTTTGTAGCACCAAGTTATACGACCAAAATTATGATCATAAATAACACCAGTTACCAAAAACTGCAGTACACATCAATACAAAAACTTAAGTATGAGATCAACAAAATTATCAGCGAAAAGTACGATATTTAATTAATGAACAGATAAACAGGGAAAACATGAAGCAAGATCCATAAAAAACAAAGCTCACATAGTAAAAATTATTATTCTGGACTGAAAAACTTAAATGGGAAAAATGCCATACCGGAATAACATAATAGAAACCATCTGGAATTGGTTCACAAAGCATTCCAGTACGCCAGAGAATTTGAGATGCTCTCTGAGGCGACAACAACACATCTTGGTCAGAATTGATGATCTCTTCCCTTTCACTCACAATGTCTTCCCGAGGACCCAAAGAAACAGATCCAAATTTCTCCACAAAATCAGAAGACCACCAGGAAGCATTGGAAGTCCCTTGCTCTGATGGTGCAACATCGTCTCGCTGATCCTCCATGCCTTTAAATGTTTTGAATATAAAACCATTTCACCAAGTAGTTTCTACCCCCATATAAGGTCTAATCGAACTTACATAACTCTCACTCAACAAAACCACTGATAAAACCCTTAGCTTTCCCCCAATAACTTCAAGCTGGAGGACATAATACCCATGAAAAAGGAGCGTCAAATTGTTTGGTCATAAGAACTGATGGGAACAAAAAAAAAAAAAGCATAAAAAGAGGACATTAATAAAGTCATGTTTACACAAGGAAACAGAGCAGAAATCAGAGACCCCAGTAAACAAAACAAGACACACAAGACCCACAAATATTAAAAAGTTAAATCGTCATCGAAATCATAATATCCATCCCCTCTCTATATAAACAGCAATAACCCCGAGAATGTAGAAATATACCGATTTCGCAATAGCCATAACAGCATTATAAGATAATTACACACCTCGAGAACGATTAACCACTGAATAACAAACGGCCTAATCCACAAATACAATGTATAAATTAATTTGAAAAACTCAACACAATAACTGTTCGATTAATTGTAATTAAATGCTCGCTATATATATTCAAACCGACAGGTTATTTCTAAACAAAACTGACAAGAAATTCAAATAACGACGAAGAATCAAACAGAAAACGCTTAATCCTTCTTAAGTAGGGCGTTAAAAAAAAATAATAATAAACGAAACTTCAAATACCTCATCAGAAACAACGAGAAGAAACCCAGCAACAAAACGGGAATACGAAATTGAGTGAGTAATCAGACAATCACAAAAGAAAAGAGTATGAAAGTGAGTGAGGAGCATATACAAAAGCTAACATTGCAATAAAAGAACATTCCTACATTACCTAGATAAAGAAAGCAAAAGAAAAGTGGATGAAGTAAGGGATTGGGATTACCAGGAGCGGATCGGAACATTTGAATCTTGATCCCGTCAGTGAGAGAATGAACATGAACATAAGAGCATCGGGAAGCCAAAGATTGGTCGAGAGAAATGGGAAGGATAGAGTGAGAGGAAAGAAAAGAAGAGAGAGAGAAAGGAGAGAAGGGATTTGATTGATATAATTGATGGACGAAGAAAGCGATGGAGTCTGTTTCTGTTTCTCTCTCTAGAGAGAGATTCAGAGAGTTACAGAGGAGGGAGAAAGAGAGAGAATTGGGCGATGGTGAATCACGTGCTATGGAAATAGAAGACCGGAGGAAGGGTTCGCGTTCGGGTCGGGTTCGCGTTCGCCTTCGGGTCGGGCTCGGGATCTGACTCTCTCCGTGCCGCCTCTCTCCGACAGCCAGCTGGCCTACGGGGTGGCTTACCAACATCCACACCTTACTCCGCGTGAACCCTTTTAATTCCCCTTTTTTTTTTTCCTTTTTATTCAATTTTCAATTAATTTTTTCGTCCTATTTTTTTTTTTAACTAAATTTATAAAAATAAAAATAAACCCTTTTTAAATTAATTAATTATCAAACCAGATCTATCCGGACCACAAAATATTATTTTTGACAAGCAAAGCCATGAGAGCTTATGTTCAAAGTGGACAATATCATACCATTGTGGAGAGTCGGGTTCGTCCAACATGGTATCAGAGTCATGTCCTAAACTTAGTCGTGTCAATAGATTGGTAAATCCTCAAATATCGAACAAAGAACTCCAAAAGAAAAGGAGTCAAGCCTCCTCGAAGGCAGTAAAAAATGACTATGACTCCAAAGGAGTCGAGCTTCGATTAAGGGGAGGCGCACTTTGTTCGAGAGGAGGTGTTGGATGATGAAAATCCCACATCGACTAATTTAGGAAATGATCATGAGTTTATAAGTGAGAAATATTTACTCCATTGGAATGAGGTCTTTTGGGCTCCCCAAAGCAAAGCCATGAAAGTTTATGCTCATGGACAATATCACGAAAAGACTTATTAGATATTTTTTAAGAGACGATAGAAATAATATTAAATTTGTATTTAATATTTTAAAATATTTAATAAATTTTTAAAGTTTTAAATTAAATGGACGGTCTTGATTACGTCAATGGGGTTCTACTTCCAATGCATCCCCTTTTCCATATCACACGTGGGCTATTTTTTAATTTTCCATTTTATTAATTTAATATATTCGAAGATGTACTATTAATATTAACTATTGTTTGGGTTAATAATACTTAATTGGATACTTAATCATTACTAATTATATATTATTTTTTTCTTTTTTAAGGAATATGACTTTCCATTTTTATCAACCAAATAACCATTTTTAAATGTCGTATTTGTTAGACTATGATTCAGGCTAACACTAAATTAAAATTTTATTTTTTTAATTTTTTTTTACGGAAAATTAAACTTAGATATTAATTGAAATTGTGTTGATTGTATAATTATTCGTGTCCTCGTGTATAATAGATTCAATGGTTGTGCTTCTCAAAATGGAAGAGAAGCGACCTCGATAGTCGTGTGACCGAGTGGAGGCTTATAAGATTACCCAACCAGATCTACAATAGTAGAAACAAAAATCTCGATATTCCTCTATTGACCCATTGTACAAACGTGACGGCAATGCATAAATGAAAGAATATAAGTAGTAAAATTTCATCTCGTAATAATATATATAGCCTGAACGTGCTCGATTCGACGCTGATTCAAGTATCGAAGTGTGTTGGCAAATATTTAGTAATAAATTATAATTTACCTTATATATCATATTTGATATTTTATTATAAGGCAAATATTTTTATTATAGGTATGTTTCCATTTATTACTTTTTTTCATATTCTTGTAATTTATTTGATTATAAATAAGATAACTATCACACAATTTAGGTGCAAACATTCTCATGAAGTAACGACCCATGTTCAAGATTCTGAATTCGAATTCAGCACCTGATGACTCCAACATTTCACTGCATTCTTACGACATGGTCATGTTACTTATCCATCGTTTCTAAGAGCGAAGACTATCCCCACGTACCAACATAAAGTCATTCCAGCATATTTTGTCTTCACTCACATGCATGATTCAAGATGTCGCCGAACATAAGACAGCTCAAAGTAAATTTTTTTTTTCGATGACTCAATTATAAGAATTTCATAATAATTTCAAAAGTCGAGACATAGAAAAAGCGACTTTGATGGTATTTGAAGAAATGAATCTTTCTCGAAGGCATGTGGAGATTATCTTAATCGTCATTATTATTCCTATAATTTCCATAATTTTTGTTATAATTAAGTCCCAAATTAATACTCCATTATTTATTTTTGTTGCTAAACCATGTGATTGTAATGATGACATTTTTATTTTTATTTTTATTTTTATTATTATTATTAATGTTCTTATTATCATTATTTATTTTGGGCACTTTAATCATTTCGAGTAATTTCATGCAAATTTCAAAATTCGAAATGACTCAAATCACGACTTTTAGACATCCCTTTTTATCCTTTTTATTATGAATTTTTTAAAATTGGTAAAAAAAAATACTTACAATTTTTTAATATTTATTTTGTCTCTAAATTAAAAGGTTAAAAAATCAAAGAAAAATATTTATTTTAAGAATTATTTTTAAAAAGTTAATTTGAGGTCGTATTATATTAGGAAAAAGTAGTTATTATTGTTGTTTTTTATTCTATTATGTTATAACACAATCTTCTTCTAAGATATGCATTTAACATTTTAAAATAAAAATAAATAAATAAATAAATCATCCATTTAATTTAAAGAAGATGTGGGAGGGCAAATACGAGATTTCACATTAAAAAAAATTCCAAAAAGGCAATAAATGGATCATAATTCATAAAGTGGAATTTGGTTGCCATTACATGCAATAATGAGGTGTAAAGTGAGTGCCACTTTATGTTTTAAGTTTTCTAATTTAATTTAACCTAAATTAATAATAATAATAAATTATTTGGATATAAAATACCATTAAATTTTTAAAATTTTGTAAAAAGTACTCTTAATTTAAAAACTATTATTATTATATATATATTTTTTTTATGAATTTCGTTAATACTTTTTATTTTTAAGTTTTATAAAATTTAAGGGTATTTCTTTTATTAATTGAAGAAGTAAAAAAAAAAAAAAAAAAAAAAAAAAAAAAAAAAAAAAAAAAAAAANAAAAAAAACAAACATATTTTATAGAATTTTTTATCACTAAAATTTTTAAATTATAAATTTAATCCATAAAATTAAGACATAAAATTTAAATAAATAAATAAAAGTATAATAATTTTTATTAAAGGTAGAAGATAATATTGTAATATTAAAATTTAAATATTTAAAAATATTGTTGACCTTACAATATTATCGAAATTATATTAAAAAATTTAAATAAATATAGAATTTCGTTATATAAATGGATAATATAACATAAATCTCCGTTATAAACAAGACAATTTAGACGAGAATAAAGATTAAAATAGGTGGCGAGTACGAAGTTGTTGAAATTGGGCACGACATCTCTAACTGTATATTTAAAGTAGAGACAAATATAATGGAAATTGTTTTTTCTAAACTTTATATTAATGATTAAATTCAGAATTTGGTAATTTGTACTGACATCCGTTGACGTGGAAGACTTGTCAGGCCTACGTGGAGCACAATCGTGATCCCATACGTTTACGTGGCACCGAAGTGAGGAATTAAAAAAATTGAAAATTTCAGATATTGTTGATTTTTTTTCTTTAATTTCTTGTAATATTCTGATTTAAAAATAAATAAATAAAAGCAAGGAGGAGGAGAGTGACGGGTCTGGCCCTGCATGGAAGGGGCGGCCGTTCTTCAAATCCACAAATACTTCCATTATCTCTACTCTGAAGCGAACCCCAGAAAAGAAAAGGCGGTGTTCTTCCTGTTGCTGTTTTGTTGAGTTCGTGTTTGAAAATTGATCGCAAAGTTGCCTTTTGTGCCTTACCCCCTTTTTCATTAAAGCTTGATCGGGGATTGTGTTTGTTTGATTCTTCTGCGTTTTCATGGCGTATAACCTAGTTTATCCTTAATACCTCCGTTTCTCCCTTTCTTTATTCCTTGTTCTTTCATTATATTTCACTCTCTTCATAATCAACAGATTTGTTCGTTTCTGGGTCTCCCCTGTTTCACAGGTTTGCTTCTGATTTATGGGTTTTTTGCGTTTTTGTTTCTCTGTTCTTGTNGTTATCTCTACTCTGAAGCGAACCCCAGAAAAGAAAAGGCGGTGTTCTTCCTGTTCCTGTTTTGTTGAGTTCGTCTTTGAAAATTGATCGCAAAGTTGCCTTTTGTGCCTTACCCCCTNATTATCTCTACTCTGAAGCGAACCCCAGAAAAGAAAAGGCGGTGTTCTTCCTGTTGCTGTTTTGTTGAGTTCGTGTTTGAAAATTGATCGCAAAGTTGCCTTTTGTGCCTTACCCCCTTTTTCATTAAAGCTTGATCGGGGATTGTGTTTGTTTGATTCTTCTGCGTTTTCATGGCGTATAACCTAGTTTATCCTTAATACCTCCGTTTCTCCCTTTCTTTATTCCTTGTTCTTTCATTATATTTCACTCTCTTCATAATCAACAGATTTGTTCGTTTCTGGGTCTCCCCTGTTTCACAGGTTTGCTTCTGATTTATGGGTTTTTTGCGTTTTTGTTTCTCTGTTCTTGTTCTGTTTCTTGGTTTGATCGAGATTGTGCTCTCTGTATGAATGAGTTTATGGGTTTTTCTTTCTCTGTTCTTGTTCTGTTTCTTGGTTTGATGGAGATTGTGCTCTCTGTATGAATGAGTTTATGGGTTTTTCTTTCTCTGTTCTTGTTCTGTTTCTTGGTTTGATGGAGATTGTGCTCTCTGTATGAATGAGTTTATGGGTTTTTCTTTCTCTGTTCTTGTTCTGTTTCTTGGTTTGATGGAGATTGTGCTCTCTGTATGAATGAGTTTATGGGTTTTTCTTTCTCTGTTCTTGTTCTGTTTCTTGGTTTGATGGAGATTGTGCTCTCTGTATGAATGAGTTTATGGGTTTTTCTTTCTCTGTTCTTGTTCTGTTTCTTGGTTTGATGGAGATTGTGCTCTCTGTATGAATGAGTTTATGGGTTTTTCTTTCTCTGTTCTTGTTCTGTTTCTTGGTTCGATGGAGATTGTTCTCTCTGTATGAATGAGTTTATGGGTTTTTCATATGTTGAGTTGTAGCGTTTGATTTTCTTGTATTGTGTAGATTTTGAACTTGTTGTGTTTGTTGCTGATTTGAACAGGATATCAGTTTTGTTTATGTTGATTTCTAATCATCTTCTTATTATGTGAGATATTGGTTTTCGAGAGGGGAACGAAACATTCTTTATAAGGGTGTGGAAACCTCTCCCTAGCATACGGTGAGACTAATGGCGATAAGTAACGGGTCAAAGTGGACAATATCTATTGATGGTGGGCTTGAGCTGTTACAAATGGTATCATGTGCTAGTCAGGACGCTGACCCCAAGGGATGAAACGAAACATTCTTTATAAGGGTGTGGAAACCTTTCCTAGCATACGTGTTTTAAAAACATGAGACTGGCGGCGATACATAACGGATCAAAGCAGATATAGCGGTGGGCTTGGGCTTGAGCTGTTAGATAGTTTGATTCCTTAGAAAGTGATAGCAACTCTTGTTCTAGGCTTGATAGTTCTGTGTTCTTGTTCTTCGTGTTGTGATCAGATTGGTTGCTCGACAGAGGAAAATTTGAAAATAGTTATGAAGTTAATGGAGGTTGAGTTCAGATTGTAACTCATTTATTGTCCCTTCTCTGGCTGCTGTAGTATTTGTATGAAGCTGAAGAATCTGATGGAAAACAAGCAATTGGATTTCAATCAGCCGTTTCTTTCTGTGAGGCGGGTTTCGTCGATGGAAACGTCGTCGAAAGCTAACGGAACAGTGATAACGGAGAATCGCTGGCCGCCTCTTCCTGTCTACAAGTCGGAATTGAAATCGGGTCCAGTGAGTAATCCGGGGAACGTTCCTTTTCTATGGGAACATGCCCCAGGAAGGCCCAAAGATGGAAGAAAATCACTAACCATAGGTTCTAAATCGCCATTGGCTGCTCCGAAACACCCTTCTGGGATGTCGTCGGGTTCAGAACAACAGCATTGTAACAGCAAAGAGTCAACAAGTGGAGGAGAAGCACTTCCAAATTCTGACCATTCCCCTGCTTATAAGAACATCGTTAAGTTTAAGACCTTGAGGGAGAGGATCGAGAGAGATTTAAGTTCTGATTCGGAGGACGGAGATGAGACTTATCTCGATGCAAATGGCACCATTTCTAGATCCGAGTCATTTTCCATGAACTGCAGTGTAACTGGTTTGAGTGGACTGGATGGTGGTGATGTTAAACCATCGGGATCGTTCTCGAAAGATCAGCGAACTCACGACATAATGATGGGACGATTCCTGCCTGCTGCCAAGGCAATGGCTTCAGAAACACCTCAAGTTGCTCATAGAAAGCAAAGTGTTCAAAGAGAGCAGAGAAAAGAGGCAAAGAAGTTGATTAGAATGGGTAAGGAACATCGAGTAAATTCACTTCCACCGGTGTTGCGATCATATTATGCGCCTCCGAATCCACACGACGTTGAAGAAATAAGCGAAGACGATGATATTAGCCTCGATGAATCTGAGTACTCATCTACTAAATCTTGTGGTTTGTTCGCTCGATTTTGCCTTCTACACCCAGTTCCCGGAATGAGAACGCAAGGCGCCTCTGTTGCTTCAGCTCCTAGCGTTCAGAATGATAATTCGACTCATGGTTCTTGCAGCAGCATTAAGGTTCTTGGGATACTTTTCTCTTTAATTCATTGGATATTGTCATGTCAAGTCTTCTCAGTTGTGTTTTGTTTGGTCGTGTATTCACAGAATCTTAGAAACGAGGAAAAACCGCTCGATTCGAACCAGATGGGTGAGAGCACGCCAAACGACTCGAGAAGGCGATACAAATCTCGCCTTTCTGAAGAAAAAGTTTTCCCCAGTGACCCAGAAGGAGTTAAGAGTTCCATACATAGAAGAACAGGAACCAAATTTCGTGAATTGTTAGCCAATGAATCATCTTCGGCGAGGCCCTTTGTCGTCGAGAAAACGTCGCTCGTAGATTCCGTTCACAATATGAAGTCTCGGAGTTCAAATTTAAGCTCTAAAGAGAATCTTCATTTGGATTCTTCCCCTCAACATGTCCAGCCATTAAATGTTGAAGGTGAAAACAAGAGGTTGAGCTCTACGAGTATCGACTCGATGGATTCGTGTTCATCTTATTACGATACGAAAGCGAACTTGAAGGCGACACGTTTGGACGTAGATCTAATCCATGATGCAAAAGTGACACATGAAAGAACAATTGATTCTGAATGTGATCATCATAAAAAATCAAGTCACGGAGAAAGCTCAGATGACTCTTTTCAGGATTTTGTCTCATTTACGAGTTCAGAAGCTTCGAAGCTACGTTTAGAAGGCCACGACCAGGATTCAATCACATCGACAAGCTCAAGAGCCACAGCGCGAGGCAAAATCGATCTCGAAAGCACTCGTCGATCAAAAAGATCCTTGTCCATTTCTTCACAGCTTGCACTAGCTCCACCTCTACCAAAATCTCCATCCGAGTCCTGGCTTAAGCGCACGTTGCCAACCATTTCGTCGAGAAACTCGATGCCGAAGTCTAGGCTGGCTGCTCGCGTTTACTCTACAAGGCAAAACAACACTGTATTCTGATGTCAATGATGATGGCATTGGTCATGAAGAATAAAAAACATATTTTAATCCTCGTATTCTTATGTTTTTTATATAAGTCGAACGAGAGAAGTCTACCGGGCCAGAGGGACGGGAAAGCGTTCTCCATCCTCGTCCTCATTTAATCCTCACCACATTGAGGGACGGGAAAGCATTCTCCATCCTCGTCCTCATATTTTAATCCTCACCACAAACATTTATTTTTGTAGAGATCGGATTCATCGTAAAATATTTTTTATTTTACCATTTTTCATATATATATATATATATAATTCATTTGAATTTTTCAACTTAAACTCCTTTAGCAAGCAATTGCGACACATTCAATATTCCACATTTGAATTTTGAGCTTCTTTAGCAAGCAATTGGGACACGTTGACTTAAAACAATTAAAAAAATTAATATAATCATAATTAATTATGCAACGTGGCAGGCAGTATAAAAGTCAGCGTGACAGTCACTATAAATACAAGTTGTTCTATGTTTATCCGTTGACAAAAATGGGGAGGCCAATTGTCAGTACAATCGGAGATGTTTCCTTTGTCAGCTCCGGAGGCATATTCTTGCTTTCCGCCATTCTTCTCTCCATCTCTCTCCTGTCCATCATAATATTTGCTTGCGCCAACTCCGGGAAGCTGAGAAGAGGTGGCCATGGTGGGGGCGGGGGCGGGGGCGGAGGCGGTGGTTGTGGCGGC